>NC_053169.1:94975888-95068388 GCF_016835505.1 Polypterus senegalus | reverse complement strand
GTAGGAAACTGAAGAGTTTTGTGCCGTTTGGGGTTTGTTTGTTACACCATGTGACTGACACCCAGCGCCTGCAGTACGCGGTCAGATGGTATAAAGCTTGAAAATGTAAAGGGTACATATCTTTGATCTCATGTTTTTGTTTATTTATTTTGTTGCAGTTTACATTTTTAAAGGCCAAAGAGAAACTGCTTTAGAGATTACAGAATCTGGCTGTCAGATTAAAAAAAAAAAAAAAATGTAACGCAAGTTATAAAGTTGAAACATTCTGCTGTGGTGCCACCTCATTTTTGTTATAGGCACCGCTATCTTGAGCACCTGTACAGTACTTCGAGATTTGTTCACGACTTTCCAGATGATATTTCCCAAAAGTCACACCATGTGAAATCTCCAGTGTGCCATCTCATAACCCGGAAATATGGAGCGTTCAGTGTCCAAGATTGTGAATACAACCTCACGCCGAGTGTTTTCGTTTGAGCATATGAAAGAATCTCTGCTTTTTAACTCTGCCTCTCGACTAAGATTTACATCTAACGCTTTGGCTGTATTAGCTATTTTCGGCCTCTTAAATTCTCGTTATGACTCTTTTCTTATATTTGTCTCGTGTCCTACGCTGTGTTACTTAATCTTGTCTTACAGGTTTTGATCTTTATTTTAGTTTTTTTAATGATTCATTTTCTGATTCCATGTATATTCAAAACAGCTGCCTGCCCTTTGTTGGGGTGGTGCATTTATGGAGCCAGTCGTCTGATATTTATGTTTGTCGTTTTAGAATATTAATTTAAGAGTTAGGTCCACCTTGTCTGTTTCTCTCTGCCATTGTGTTGATATTAGGTAAGGAGTATGAGGGTGCTTTAGGGTCGACCTGCCATCTGACTCAAATACACCACCAAAGGCGTGGTGAGGTATGGCATTATTGCCCAGAAAAGGGTGAAGCATTATAAAGGAGCCTATGCGTATATATGTGTATGTATGTACAGTGGCATGCAAAAATATTCAGTCCTCTTGGAAGTCATCATAATTTTGTGCATGAGTAAAGATTTGTACACATTTATCCATGTAGTAAGTTTCTATTCTTTAATATGTAAAGCACTTTGAGCTACTGTTTGTATGAAAATGTGCTATAGAAATAAATGTTGTTGTAGTATTTTTAATGTAAACCCTTATGCTGTAACAATCATTTCCAAAGTTAAAATCAACCATTTTCTGTAGTTACGCAGACGTTAACTTTGGAGTTTTTCTTCAGGTAAGTAAGTATTCAAGGCGTACACATTCATACTTTGTCGAGCACCCTTTGGTTGCAGTAACAGCCCTTGTTCTTTTTGGGTAAATATGTCCCAGATTTGCACATTTGTTCAGGGGTGATTCTTTCCCGTTCTTAGCAGAATTGTATACAGAACTTCTAAAGTTGGTGGGATATGGTGCCTCGGGACAGCAGTGCCACATATTCTTAATAGGGTTAAGACAAGGGCTTTGACTTGGTCATTCCAAAACATTTGCCTTTCTGTTTTTGAGCCAATCCAGTGTCACTTAGGGTCATTCTTCTTCCTTTTTTGGCTACTCCCATTAGGGGTCGCCACAGCGGATCATCTTCTTCCATATCTTTCTGTCCTCTGCATCTTGCTCTGTTACCCCCATCACCTGCATGTCTTCTCTCACCACATCCATAAACCTTCTCTTAGGCCTTCCTCTTCTCCCCTTCACTAGCAGCTCTATCCTTAGCATCCTTCTTCCAATATACCCCTCATCTCTCCTCTGCACACGTCCAAACCAACGCCATCTCGCCTCTCTGACTTTGTCTCCCAACCATCCAACCTGAGCCGACCCTCTAATGTCCTCCTTTCTAATCCTGTCCATCCTCATCACACTCAATGCAAATCTTGTCATGTTGGAAGATGAATCTTCTCCTAAACCGTAGGTTCTTAGCAGATTGGAACAAGTTCTCCTGCAATGTTGTGTCCGTCCATCCATCGTCCCTTTATCTCTGACCAGATACACCAGTACCAGCGCATGAACAGCATCCTCCTAGCATGATGCTGCCACCACCGTGTTTCACAGTAGGTATGGTGGTTCTTGGGGCACAGAAGTGTTAGTTTTATGCCACACATACCTCTTTTTGAAGTTCTATTTTCATCTCATCTGACCATAAAACCTCCCACATCTTAACTGGGTCTTTCTCGTGCCTTGTAGCAACTGCCATTTGTGCTTTTATGTGGACCTTTTTAAGGAGTGGCTTCTTTCTCGCTACCCTCCAAAAAAGGGAACTTCTGAAACTGCAACTGGAGTGAAGGTGCTTGGGTCCACAGCCAAAGAGCACTGCAGATGTCCGAGAGTGACGGTTGGATCTTTAGTCAACAACAACAACATTTATTTATATAGCACATTTTCATACAAAAAAGTGTAGCTCAAAGTGCTTTACATAATGAATAGAAAAATAAGAGACACAGTAAGAAAATAAAATAAGTCAACATTAATTAACATAGAATAAGGGTAAGGTCAAATGGCCAGGGGGGACAGAAAAAACAAAAAAAAAAACTCCAGACGGCCGGAGAAAAAAATAAATAAAATCTGCAGGGATTCCAGACCATGAGACCGCCCAGTCCCCTCTGGGCAATCTACCTAACATAAATGAAACAGTCCTCTTTGTATTTATGGTTTTCATGGAAGGATTTGATGATGATGATGAACACGTGGACTTCTGGCTTTTAGTCCATCAATGCTGGGGCATCATGATGCTTTGAGTAGGTGGAGGTGGCGCAGGCCGCCACCACAGAGAAACCGGAAAAAGAAACAGAAGAGAGAGTTGGGGTCAGTACGGATTTTAGAGCCACCAAGAATAGTTATTATGATGAATTGAACATACAGAGTATCAGGATTAAGTTAAATTGAAGTTATAAAAAGGCCATGTTACAGTAATGTGTTTTCAGCAGTGTGTTAAAGTGCTCTACTGTATCGGCCTGGCAAATTCCTATTGGCATGCTATTCCAGATTTTAGGTGCATAGCAGCAGAAGGCCGCCCGCCTCACCACTTCTTTTAAGTTTTGTTCTTGTAATTCTAAGGAGACACTCATTTGAGGATCTGAGGTTACGATTTGGAATATAAAGTGTCAGACATTCCGATATATAAGATGGGGCAGATTATTTAAAATTCTGCTTATGGTTTATAAAGCCTTAAAGTCAATTCTGAAAGACACAGGTAACCAGTGTAGCGACATCAAAACAGGAGAAATGTGCTTGGATTTTCTTTTCCTAGTTAGGATTCTAGCAGCTGCATTCTGCACTCGTTGCAAATGATTTATGTCTTTTTTTGGGCAGTCGACGTGCTCTGATGTTTAGTTGTGAGGGACGGCCTGTTCTGGTAAGAGTCTGGCTACTGTGCTGAACCTTCCACTTTCTGATGAGGGATCCAACGATGCGCAACAGGAAATTCAAACTCGATTTTTTTTATAGCCATTTTCTGCCTTGTGCATTTCAGTGACTTGGTTTCTTACGGTAGCAGAATGCTCCTTTATCTTCATTTTTGCAGTGATTTTTCAACAAAGACTATGATCCTTACAAAGGACCTTTTTCTATCCAGAGAGAGAAAAGACTCACAAGTAAGTACCTCATTATGTTTAATTAGGACTGTCACCTTTGTGTCATCTGTGCTTTGGACGCTCCAGGTTTACACAAATGAATCACAAGTGTAAATACTTGGGCAAACACTAACTTTGGAGTTTGCCTTCTTTAGTTAAATATCTACAGAAAAAGGTTTGTTTGAACTTTGGAAACATATTGTTGCGGCATAACATCCATTGTCCAACCTGCTATATCCTAACATAGGGGTCTGCTGGAGATATATATATATATAAGATAGATAGACTGTGTGCACAATTATTAGGCAAGTGAGTATTTTGACCATATCATCATTTTTAATGCGTATATTCCAACTCCAAGCTGTATTAACTTGAATGCTTATTGGATTTAAGCACGTCAGGTGATGTGTATTTGTGTAATGAGGGAGGGTGTGGCCTAAGGAGATCAACACCCTATATCAAGGTGTGCACAATTATTAGGCAGCTAGTTTTCCTCGGGCAAAATGGGCCAAAAAGAGATTTAACTGACTCTGAAAAGTCAAAATTGTAAAAAGTCTTTCAGAGGGATGCAGCACTTTTGGAATTGCTAAGATATTGGTGTGTGATCACAGAACCATCAAACATTTTGTTGCAAATAGTCAACAGGGTCGCAAGAAACGTGTTGAGAACAAAAGATGCAAATTAGCTGCCAAAGATTTGAGAAGAATCAAACGTGAAGCTACCAGGAACCCATTATCCTCCAGTACTTTCATATTCCAGAGCTGCAACCTACCTGGAGTGCCCAGAAGTACAAGGTGTTCAGTGCTCAAAGACATGGCCAAGGTAAGGAGGGCTGAAACCCAACCACCACTGAACAAGGAACATAAGTTGAAACGTCAAAACTGGGCCAAGAAATATCTGAAGACAGATTTTTTCAAAGGTTTTATGGACCGATGAGATGAGAGTGACTCTTGATGGACCAGATGGATGGACCTGTGGATCAGTAATGGGCACAGAGCTCCACTCCAACGTGGAGGTGGGGTACTGGTATGAGCTGGTATTTTTAAAGATGAGCTAGTTGGACCTTTTGCATTGAAGATGAACTCAAAATCAACTCCCAAACCTACTGCCAGTTTTTCAAGACACTTTCTTCAAACAGTGATACAGGAAAAGACCATGATTTTTATGCAGGCCAATGCTCCATCACTTGCATCGAAGTTCTCACTGCGTGGCCAGCCAGTAAAGGCCTTAAAGATGAAGGAATAATGACATGGCCCCTTCCTCATCTGACCTAAACCCTATCGAGAACTTGTGGGCACTTCTTAAACGCTAGATTTACGGGGGAGAAAAACAATACACCTCTCTGAAGAGTGTCTGGGAGGCTGTAGTCACTGCTCCACAAAAGCTGATCGTCAACAGATCAAGAAACTGACAGACTCCATGAATGGAAAGGCTTATGACTGTTATTGGAAAGAAGGGTGGCTATATTGGTCATTGATTGATTGATTGATTTTTTTGAAATGTCAGAGATGTTTATTTGTAAATTTTGAGGTGTTTGTTTATTATTCTCACTATAACAGATGAAAATAAACAAGTGAGATGGGAAAATTTTCATTTTTCCTTTAGTTGCATAATAAATCTGCACACTAATAGTTGCCTAATAATTGTGCACATATGTATTCCCCTGATGATGTTCACACTCACATTTCCGTTGTGAAACATTCAGGTTTCAGGTTTATTAACATTTTGGATTGACTGATAGCACTGTGTTTGTTCCATATTAAAATGAATCCTCAAAAATACAACTTGCCTAATAATTCTGCACTCCCTGTAGATATAGAGATATAGATATATATAGATATATATAAATAAATTAATATAATATAAAAAACCCTTCTACATGTTTTGCCTGTTTTTAAAGTTTTTCTTCCTAACCCTGGTCAGTGGGTGGACACATGAATACACAGACATGTGTCCTTATTAAGGTGGATGATTATTATTGCTAGGGGGGCTTTACCCCCTCCTCGCTTTGCTCGCCAACCTCTGGGCCTGCGCTACGCATTAGCCTCTTTGTGGTTCTGCTGCTCCCGTATGGGGATGTGTTGTACAATTTAAACAGATTTTTATTTTCATGGAAATTGTTACATATACAGGTACATAATAGAACTATTTTATATTACAGCAAGTAATTAACCATTGTGACAGGTTAGGGCTGTATTGCTCCCTTGAACCCCTGTCCAAGACTCCAGACACCAGGTAAAAGTCCAATAATCAATTTTATTTAATTGCCACAGTGCACAAAGCACCCTCTCCTCCACTATACTCATACAATCACAATACAATAAATCAGTCCTCCACTCCCAGATGCGTTGCCACCCTTCCACCTATCTCAGCTCGTTGTCTGGAGTTCCCAGAGTCCTTTTATATTCCCTGACCCGGAAGGGTTCCCAATCCCCAGTCCATGTGATCCTGTATCACTTCCGAGTCAGGTAAAAAGTCCTTTTCTTCACCCCGGAAGCACGTCATTCCCCTTGTCCATGTGACTCGGACGTACTTCTGGGGCGTAGGGTAAATAATCGTCTTCTCCAATCCCCCCAGTCCCAATGCAGTGTCTCCTAGTGGCCCCCATGGCATCCAGCAGGGCTGCGTATAAAAACTGCAATGTCCATGATGCCATGCTGGTCTTCGGGGAACCTCCATACTGCAGGGAGGGCTCCACCTGGTGGCTTGGGGGTATTGGCCGGGATAAACGGCCAGCCATACACCACACCATATTAAAAAAGAGTAAAACGTAATAATTTGAATGTAAATTGTTTCATTTTGTGTTAGTTATTCGTTGCGTTATACATTTTCATTCTGTTTGGCTTTGAAATAAACATGCAAATAGTTTTTAAACTTACACTTTTGCTGTAAAACTTTAAAAACAATTTTTTGAATAAAATATTCATCAATATCGCATAGAATTTTGATTCTGTGTTTGAACTTTCATGGTGACAACACATCGTATAACTGCCCATGATTGAATTTTGTTTCTTTCAATCTATTAAATGAAATGACTTTTTCGAATGTTTATCTCTGTGATTTGTTAGTCTTTGCAAAAGCTATTCTGGCAGGAAACTGTAAATGTTTTAATATAAATGGCAAATGGAGATCTCCTTTAGTGCCTAATGTTATCCTCTGAAGATGGACTACATTACCTTTCTTTCATACATCCTTCTTTCTACAGTAAGTCGTGCAGTGGAAGACCGGACGGTGTTAACGGTTGTAATTATTCTTCAGCCGATATTGTAAGTTGATGTTGTCATCTTCCACACGATCTCCACCAACTGTTTCAGCAGAGTCTATTGATACGCATTTAACCAATCTGGCGTGTGACCAATCGACATTTTAGGTGTTAATTTGTTTGACTTTGTTTCTCGGTGATAGGATTGCCCGTGCACTCTTTCTTTTTTTTTTTTCTGTTGATAACTCTTTGTGATGAAATTCTTCAATAAGATTTGGACATAATATGTCTTCTTTAATTGGGAACATAAAGTGAGGAAAACAAACATTTTCAAGAGCTGAGAGCACAGGAACTGTGTCTGCCAAAAGCATTCACACAAATGACAGGTGAGGTTACCGTGTGTGTGGTTGAAAATGGTTAAGAGGAGGGCGTGACTTGAAAAAATCTCATAGCCAAAGTCTCGTCTCTAAGGACTTAAAATCCTGCATTGAGACGAGTCTTTTTGGAAGTTTTTTTTCATTATAATAGAGCAATTATAACTCCAGATTTGTTTGTTGTAATTTAACAGCGAGAGTAGCCCTACGCTGTGGTAGTCTGTTCTTTTGACTGCGAGTTTAGACACAAACGAACAGAAAAGCACATCTGTTATGAAACAGAATACCACAGAAGACAAGTATTTGTACTGCTTTCAAAATCTAAAACTCGATGTGTTGATTAAATCTACTCTTGTAACTCTGGTCCTGTCGGAGAAGTTAGAATATTTACTGAAGAGGGCATAAGAAACAAACCACGCATTGATGTATTTTATTATGTCCCCCTCCCCAGCCCTAATACATCCTGAACTTTCAATCTTTCCCTTCATTCTGGCAGCTTTTACAGATGGCGTTCTGTTGCAGTAGTTAACATGACCAGTAAAAGATGTCAATGTCGCATAAGGCTGGGGTCTCCATGCCCATGCCATTCAACTTTTGCTGGCATTCCCTAGATGTTATAGACGTAAATGTGAGCATCATGCCCGGTATGCGTTAACGCTACTGTATTTTTATTGGATGTACAGCATAAACTAAGATAAGGCAGCAATGGGTAATTGTGAGTGAAAGAAAACAGACGCAGGATGGTAGGTTCTCGCCGTGGAGATTAATGTGTATGCTGTGCATAACCAGGGGATTTCCTTTAATTAAAAAAAAATATTGTCTTACCTTGCAGTGCAGAGAGTCCGTCCCAGCATTCTGGGCCTTCTTGAAGAGACATGATAAAACTGTTGGGACTAAAATGATGAGGTGAGTGAATTTTGGCCAACGTTTTTTATCATCACCAGTGCTAATTGAAGGCCATCTTCTGGGGTTTACCCAAGTGAGCCCTTTGCCCCCAAATCTTTTTCATCCACTCTCCGTAGTCTGAGATACAATGATGAGAATGTCTGCCAGGTAAGGACTCAGACGCATCACTTCTGAATATTTGGCTACTTTGAATTTTCTCCTACAATACAAACTCATCATTCCGTCTGTGAATTGTGAAAGCGAATCAAACAGGAGGCAGCCGATTTGGTCTGCGAAGCAAGTCTTTGATGTAATTGGTTAGGTAAGCCTTGATGACGTCCGGTTTTACTGATCAGACTCTCCTAGCCCAAGGCATACCTTCTAGTTTGTATAGAAACCCACCTTTTACTGATATAAAACCTTACACTGTGATCATTTGAATTACAAAGCCTAATATCTGAGGGATCTACGTGCAGGATACGTTGTGAACCACCTTGGGATGTGTTCTAAAAAGCATCCTGTGATTCGTGTGTTCATAGGGTGTGAATGTCCCTGTAGTAGTTGTGTATCAATTGTATTTATTTTTAATAATAAATGCTTTACATTTTCTCACCTAACCTGAATGTGTACTCTCACTAGGCACGTTACTTACACTGCACTTAATGATCAGGGCCCCGGCCCGCTTTCGTCATGACCGTGTGAGTTCGTATAGAGCCGAACATGGAGTGACAGCATGCATGTCAAAATGATTTTCTTATTTTGTGTGTGTTTTTTGGATTTGCGTGGGGCATAATAACGCTTTACCCAGATGTATTGTGCTATACGTGGAGACAAATGATGTTAAACGAGGAATATGCAGCTTTTTTGCCAACTACAGTACGTGTTCATCTGAAAGGTGAGACTGTAAACCTGTGGTATCAAATGAAATGAGAACTGCACTATCTGACTTGCCACATCATTGACATCTGTCTTTCCCTGCTCAGGCACGTTGAGAGATCACACTGTTCACCGTGACCACACACACACACACACACACACACCAGGGTTATGGTGGGCCCCGCACAGAGCGATCACATTAGTCAAACAAACTCGACTTTGGGGGGTTACAGGAGGACAAACCTGCACAGAACACATTGCTAGTGTGAGTGAAGCTCATTTGTCCCAGAGTGGACAGCACTGTCTATAAGGCCCATTCCTGTAAGATGTTCCAATACAAGCCCAGCCCTAGGCCTTACCTCCTTGGCATTAACCCCAAGTGTGGCTCACAATTCTATGTAAATACGGCTATTCCCAAGTCTGACTAAGTGTGATGTGCAATCCTCCAATTTAGTGTTAAGCCCGAATAACATTCAGGACTTTATTCTGCTGCCATCTAGTGGATCGTGAGAATTGCAATGCATTTTGCCACTCTAAGGTAACTCCTCAGTGTTCATGAGTGGGGTGGAGCTGTCCACCGAAACACAATGGCACGTAAATGAGAAGCCGTAAAGTCAAATTTAGAACAAGCAGAAACTGAAACATAAGATGAATCAAGTGATCGTGATGACACCACCGTGAGTCCATCATCAGATAGTGAAACTGATGCATACAGCAGCACTGTGCGAGTGAACCGTCGAGTCACGTGAAGCTTCACTGTGGTGGAAGCAGCCGTGAGGTCAATAGGCAATGCGATGGCAATAGAGTGCAAGGACAAGAAAGACATTCGCCCCTAAGCACCATTCATTACACAGCAACTGTCACTGTTCATATCAGGAGAAATGTGGAAGTCACTAAGCCACAATAATACAAGGGACGTGGCGATCGGGCTTATCGGGCCCTGACATTCTGTCCTCCTGTGGTCAAACAGAAAAAATAAGAAGAAAAGTGCACAAAGAAACCGCTTGACCTGTCCGGACTGAAACATCCGGCCGTGCATTGCTGGCTGTAATCCTACATCAGAGACGCAATGGACGCTCGGCAGTGTCTTTCCTACTCTGACTTTTTTTCTTTCTTTTTTTTTGGTATTTCTAGGTTACTTTTAAATGTTTCTGTTACATGTAATAACTTTTTTATTGTTGAAAGATTTTCAATTTTTTGACTTCCCCCTAAAAAAACACTAAATGATCAGTAGCTGTGAAAGCAAACTCACTTAGGAAAATGTGAGAAAACAGAATTGCAATTTGGTGCACACATTTACGGCTTGTTTAAGTGACAGGGCCATGTCCGTCTTTTAAGGACACTTCTCCTTTATTTCTTTCTGTGATACGATATGTTTTATGTGCTCACACAATCGAGGAGACTTGCTAGTGTGTGTTTAATTTTGCATTGAGGTCATCCGGCTGTGAACAGGACCCCACAAACCTTGGCAAATGTGTGAAGTTAGGGGTGTTACTGTGACACAATGGGGAGCACTGGCACTGCACTTCAACCCTCGTCCAAGTCCTGTCCTGTCCTGTCCTGGGCTCCTTCTGGGACGAGTCTGTGTTCTGTCCCAGGGTTAAGAGACGCTAACAGGTTGATTGGTAACTCTAAGTTGGCCCTCTGATGCAGTGGCATCGTCTCTGTATTGTTCGCTGCAATTCTGTAATGGATAAAGTGACTCCAGTATCGTGGATAGCTTGATTTAGGGTCCAAGGCGGTCAGAGTTCACCGTTATCATTTCTAGGAGTCAGGAATATAGTTAGTTATTTCTGGAGGAGATTCTTACTCCTTTGTTTGGTGAGACTTGCTCACTGTGAGTATCCATAACTCCAGCCCCAAACCTCACCTGAAGGTACAGTGATGTCTGCAATGCGGTAAGTAGGCCTTCAGAGAGGCTGCCTTGGCTGCAGGTTTTCACTCCAACCACTTTAATTAGCAGCCAATTACTGCGGCTAATGGAGCAGATTTAGTTTTAATTTTTATAATATCACTTTGGCACATTAAGTATCTAAAACTCCTATCGCACTGTACCACTTTTTCAATGATTTTTTTTTAGTTGTGGACTTCATCCACGTAGTTTTAGAAAGTTGGGATACTCGAGAGGAGTCTGACATACCCAACAACCCCGTCCTCAGTCTGTGACTCGCCCCACAAAATCAGACTGGCATGGACTTGTCTGCTCTCTCTCTCTCACACTCACACACACACACACACACATCCATCCATCCATCCATTTTCTAACCCGCTGAATCCGAATACAGGGTCACGGGGGTCTGCCGGAGCCAATCCCAGCCAACACAGGGCACAAGGCAGGAACCAATTCTGAGCAGGGTGCCAACCCACTGCAGGACACACACAAACACACCCACACACCAAGCACACACGAGGGCCAATTTAGAAACGCCAATCCACCTAACCTGCATGTCTTTGGATTGTGGGAGGAAACCCACGCAGACACGGGGAGAACATGCAAACTCCACGCAGGGAGGACCTGGGAAGCAAACCCAGGTCTCCTAACTGCGAGGCAGCAGCGCTACCACTGCGCCACTGTGCCGCCCCACACACACACACACACCTAATTAATGCTCACCCAGAAGCACACTTTGGACCACCGTGCAAACAGATGTGAGATGGGTTTGTCTAATATGGAGCTTTTGTGATCCATTAACAGCCTGTTACAAAGAGGAAAAATACAGAGATTGAGGCTGAACTCGTCCTGTCTAGAAAGTCTTCATGCAGACACCAGTGCTGCCATGGCAGGCCTTCAGTGACCATCAGCATCTCGATACTTCTGAAATTTGAAATGTCGTGATGAAGTCGTGTAATCTGACATCCTCAAGGCGACGCTCTCCATTAACTGCACTCAACAAATCGTTCTCGTTGTCAAGAAATGTGTTCTTACAGACACAATAATGAAAGAGTAAACGATAAAAAGAAACCGTGAGCAATGTGATATGGTAATTATGAGTAGAAATAAAATATGTATGGTATTTTTATGCATATGAGCTTACAGAATATGGTGGTCATGGTGTTGTATTTAACACTTGTTGAACTTTACGGCTGCCAAAACCAGCAATTCGGATTTATTCAACATTGAGAACATGCTGGTCCATGTAAGTGTGGGTGCACGTCCTGGCCAGGGCTCTACCTGCCTTGTGCCCTGTGTTACCAGGGTAGGTCCTGGCTATCAATGTTGGTATAATGCAGCGTTTCTCAACCTTTAAGTATTTGTGACCCGAGTTTTCGTAACCGTTGTAATCGCGCGAAAACATTTTTTTTTGTTTGAAAGGAGCCCACTAATACCAATTTTGTTCTTTTTTAATTAATGATGTATCATCAATGCATATTTTATTATACCTATGTAACTTTACTATTTTTCTAGTATCAGAATGTAGTTTAAGTTAATTTGTTTTAGTTTCAATAGATGTATTTTTCATATTTTTGATTCTTGTTTTCTTTTTTCCCCACAGTTTGAGATCCCCGGTATAACGTGTGCGCACTATTTAGTTGTCCAATTTCAGTTCTAATGTACAAGAAATGATCAGGCCTAAGTTTAAAGTGTGTGTCTGTGCAGTTTGCTTTTCCAAAAACAGATTTGTAATAAAATAATTCTGACTACCGTCTAAACGCGCAGATTGCAGGAGCTCCTGCTGTGCCCCTCCAGACGCTTTGAAGAATATGTGTCTCTCCTGTACGCCCTTCGTCTTCACACGGCTGCAGACCACCCGGACCGGGGAGACCTGAGTGCAGCGATTGAGAAAATGAAGCAGTACCGGAACTTCGTTCAGCAGGTGAGCTACTCTGACAATTGGCGACATTCACCCTGCCATCCTTTGAAGGAGGTCCCCTGGCAGGGCCAGTTGTGGATGACACGCTGGGAGATTCTAAAACACAAGCCAAGTATTCAATTTATTATTTATGTGGCAATTGTTGATGATGTCAGCGTTCTGGCTTTGAGGCAGTAATGTAATTTCCATAAGTGCACCTCCAGGCACTGAACCCACAGCCTTCTCTACTGGGCATGTGCCCCCTCCTGGTAAGGCTTCTGTCTTGCACCCTGCTCTGCAGGGACAGTCCTTGTTGCTAACCAAGACTTATTTAATTAAATTAAGAAATAAGAGTATTTTAATTTGCCAATACAGTATAGAAAGTAGCCAGTTGTGTTAGGCCCTGCTGAAACTGATGGCAGGCACAGTAAGTGGGTGAGGTGGGTTACGTGTCTGTTAAATGAATGCCATACTTTTTGTCTCTCAAAAGTTATAAATAAAATATATTTGCTTGTTCTGTTATGAATGAGAATTGCCCAGTAAATGTTTGTAAAGCGTCAATGTGAACCTAACCCACTGACCAGGTTAAATTAACAAGCAAGCAAAGGAGAACTGCAACGACGTGGAGTTGTGATGTTCTAATTAATAAGAGCAGGTAATGGGGCTGGCAGACCCGCAGATTAAAAGTGAATCAGTTTAAAGGTAAAAAGGCTGGTCGGCCTGTTAACTATGAGTCACACTCGCCTGCTTCTCTCATTACACGCGGGCAGAGGACCAGTGTGCTTGTTGAACTTTTAAAGGGTTTTCTCCAGGGTGTATGAGCACGGCCCCCAACTTTATAAAACATGGTGTTCTTGTTTTCCTCCAGCTCAAACAGAATGTGGACAGAGACTCGAAGCTGAGTGACGTCCAGCAGGCCATCCAGGGCTGCCCAGTAAGTGCCTTTCTCTTCTCCTAAACCACTCCATGTTCTGAAGGATAACTCCTTAAATGCTCACTCTGCCATGATTAGTGTAATGGATTTTGGATACAGACTGTGGAAGACTGGCAGTGTACGGTGGATCTCTCTCTTTTTTTTTTTTTTATTATTACTTATTATTATTATTATTAACTATAATAGCACCATGAGCTGTACCACCTCATTTCAGAACAGATAATCCACCTGCAGCTAAGCATGTCTGGCCCTGTTGGAAAAGCTGTAGTTGATGGTGGAAGAAGAGTTGGCAAAGCGAGCAGGAGGCACTTGCCTGGGGTCTGACTGTGGACCCCTACGCTCCAATGCAGTGACAGGAACACAGTGCTGTAAATTCTGGCACCAGTAGTCATAAAGGGTCAGTTTCAGTGTATCATACTGCCAGGAGATCAAGACCAGACTACATCGTATGATAGTAAGAGGAGATGGTACTCTGGTGTAGACGCTGTCTGAGTGAACAGCAGAATAAGATCAATACCACGTTCAAAGCCGCAAGTTTAAGGCTAATCTTGTTTTGGCTTGGTGTTATTCCCATTGGCTCAGTGCCAGTACACCGACAATTAACGCGTCACCCTCTCTGAATTGATGACGTGTCACTACACATTTTCTCTCATTTTAAAAAGAGTACATCCTCATTTAAACTTCATAAAAATAATCGTAATCATTAAGCTACATTTGATTGACTGCTGTTGTAGACATTATTCACTTTGCACATAAGAATGGCATTACAGCATCGGTTATTTTAGGCCCTACTTGAGGTCCACCCAACAAAGCCATGATATCCTTTCTGATACATCAAACACTGATCTGATGTGGTGGATCCTTGCTGGTAGCCATCATCATCCAAGTTGCTTTCTGTCAAAGTCGTCTTAATGCGACCTGTCAGACTTTGGTGACGTGCGTTTGGCCTCCCTGGAAGGCTCACCCATGTTGCCTTACCTGGCATTGGCCTTTCCAAGTCCGAATGTAAATGTGATTGTAGTTCCCTAGAGGCCACCTGGTCAGGTCTGTGTCTTCCTCCCAAGACCACCCTCCTCTATTTTATTTTTAAAACATTTCACACCAGAAGCCAGCCCTTACTTTTCTCAGGAAGGTCATATTTAGTGGAGGTGTTTCAGGGAGCCCCAAACTGACACTCTCCCTCTGATTTGTAATGTATGGCTATGGCTATGGTGGTGGTGGTGATGATATCCAGCATTTTACTGACCATCTTCTTCTCTCAATTTTTTTTCTTTTTTTTAACAGAACCTCCAGGAAGCAAACCGATACCTGATACAAACACAGGATGTTTCACAACTAATTTGCCCAAATATGGACATCAGCCCATCTCTCAGGTAAACGTGTCACCAAGGTAACGGTAGAGCCCTTAAGCTGCCATTACGACAGCTACTCTGTATAATAATAATAATAATAATAATGTAGTTTATTACATAAAGTTATTGTCCGTTTTACCAGCACTTGTATCACTCTTTAAATAATATTGTTTGTATTAGTATTCTGCTGCTGGAGTATGTGAATTTCCCCTTGGGATTAATTATCAGTATTCTGCTGCTGGAGTATGTGAATTTCCCCTTGGGATTAATTATCTATCTATCTAAATACAGTACTTCTAATCTTATATCACAGCTCCAGCTTATTCAAAACTCCGTTACAAGAGTCCTCACTCGAACCAGCAGCAGCGAGCACATCGCACCCATCCTGCTCCGTCTTCACTGGCTCCCTGTGTCTTAAAGAATCGAATATAAAATCCTACTAATAACCTACAAAGCCTTAAACGACCTCGTGCCAAACTCCATCAGTGACCTTCTCCATCACTATGTGCCTGTTCCCCCACTAAGGTCCTCTGATTCTGGCAATCTTGTTGTGCCCCACACTAATCTACACTCCATGGGTGACAGCAGGGCCTTCAGCTGTACGGCGAGCGCCCAGACTCTGCAATGACCTACCGAAATGAATCAGGTCAGCCGGCTCCATGAATTCTTTTAAAAAACAACTCGACACTCATCTGTTCAGGAAGGCGTTTAGCTCTACTTGACTTTACTACCCTTCTCTCAGTTTACCTCCATGTCAAGATGCTAGAATAACTATGTTGTCTGTTAGGCTTTTTTTCTCTGAATTTACTGTCGTAATCTTGATTTGGTTTGTATAATGCTATATACTGTATACCCTGCCACAGGAGCATGGGAAAGGCACTATATAAAAATAATAATTTTTAATTTGGCATGTGAATCCAAACTATTGAAATGTTTAGCCAGTTTGCGGTTGAAACCCCTAAATCCCATCCTCTCTTGTTCCCAACCTGCATTATAGAAATAAAGATTCCAATATCGCCTCCTCCACAAATTGCAGGCCGAGGCTTTGAATCAAACTCCACAACTCAATCTGGTTTTATAAATGATAAATAAACACACCACGGACAGGTTTTGGAAGCGAGTGTTGTAATGTGTGTGCACACTATTAGAACGTATGAATTCATGAAGTGCTCCCAGACTGGCAGTTGCGCTGTTTAGAAATCAGGCGAGAGAAAGCTGAGACGCTCACATGTGTGGGCACACCAAGACAGATGTGCCAGGTCCATCCTGGACCGAGGACACCAAGACAACCATTTCCATCATTTTATAACGGGCACCACGAGCACTGCTAGTTACTGGTAACTTTGTGCTTACAGGTTTGCAGAGTGTTCTGTTATTCAGTACTTCAGTTTTTGCACAAGAAACTTTTATTTTATTCCACTGCTCAAGCACAGAATTAGGCACAGCTTCAGCCCATTGCGGCACTTCCTTTGTGATTTTGGGCTATACAAAAATAAACTGTATTGTATTGAAATGGCAAAAAAGGCAAAATCCGCTGCTTTAAAACCCACTTTGTGTTCGCCGTTCACACCATGCAAGCCAAAGTAAAAATGGAGGAAAAAGGGTGAAGGCCCCTTAAGTAGCAAACAAGAGAAGGAATGCTGCACCTTTGAAACCCCAACTCTAAATGTCTAACCATCAATCGCCTTCTACAGCAAGCATGAAACATGGAATAAAACGCTGAGCCTTTGTGTTGTGAAGTCCACACCAAAAATAAGATGGAAATGAAACCCTACATTCACATTTCTGTGTAAACATTTACATGTTGCACATTCTTTACACACAACTTTATCTAATTTCTTGGACTTAAACTTCCTCAGCAGCCACTATGCCCTGTCATCACAGGTGGCTCTGACATGTGGTGTAACACATGACTTTAGGTCAGTTTATCCCAAAAATGACGACACGGGGCATTTCTGTGAATTTCAACTACAACCACTGAGCATCTTTACTAAGAGTTAAGTTTTCAGATTTAGTTTCTAAGTGAATACAGTTTAGTGAATACACACAAATTCACAATAAAAGCAAACTGCCAGACCAGCTCGCACAGTCACAGCTCGTGTGACTCAAATTTCAAACTGTTTTTACAGCTTAAAACTGAACTGGACTGCACTTCTTCTGTCCCTTTCATGTCAGGATCTACGAGCACATCCGAGACCTCCGGCTGTTCCTTTTCAATGATGCACTCGTGATGACCATGCAGAGTGTTTCTCACCTGCCTTTCCAGTTTGCCTCCAAGACAACGTGCCACTTCCTGGCATCAGTGGTGCTCCATCGACTTCTCATTGAGGACATCCCCGACACAAAATGTAAGTGGCACTGGTGTGGGTCAAAACTGATGCCAGTCAGGGGTTTTTACTTTACCTAGCAGATGGGGAAGAATTACAAATAATGGCACATTTTCTAAACACCAGCTTATCCAATTGAGAAAAATCCCAATGCACACCTCTTCCACACAGTTACCTCCAGGGAACAGCCGACGGGACACACCTTGAAAGGTATTGTCCGTCCATCCTCTTCACATTCCTGCTGCAACTCTGCCCAAGCCCTTTTACAGATTAGTGTGGCTAGCAAGACAGACAAATAAAACTCAAGTCTTGGGCTCCACATGAAATCCTCTCTAAATCTCTGTAATGTTTACCAAGAACTCCAAAAGAAGAGACCATCACTGCTGTAGTGCAGACTTCCAGCCAGCGGCGCACCGGGGAGACGTGCACTCTGGGCAGGAAATCTTCCTTCATGCTGTTCTCCGTGTGCGACTCTCAAACCATGCAAGGTCTACGGCCTCGACTTGTCGCTGTACTGCTTCTCCTTTTATCTGCAGTTGAAAAGATCTCCTACTGTCTGACTATACTGTGCTTGTATGGGGCATATCAAAAATAAATGATGACGTAAAATAATACATTACTCCATAACTAAATACAGTTGTGGTCAAAAGGTTCCATCCACCTAACATAATGGACACAGATTTCACAGCACGACTGACAACATCCATTTATTACAAAAAAAAAAAATCTAATTCAGCACACAAGCTGTCATTTGGTCTCACTGGGACTACAGAATAATTTTGTTTCCCTTCTCCCACCAGCTTCTGTTCTTAATCAGACTCCTACCCTAATTAAGTGAGCCATTTATTTCAGTTCTTGCACTTTTGGGTCAGCGTAGAAATTAACGTACTAAAGAGTTAGACATGGATAACTTCATGTTTAAGCATTAATACACAATTGACTAAGTTGTGGGCCTGCCACTGAAGTAGCTGCAGCCTTTCATTATTCAGTGTTCTTTGCTTTTTGAATTATTATTAAGAGACAAGGTTGCAAATTTTACAGAAAAAGGGGAAAATATGAAAATGACAAAACAGAATAAGAGAAGAGGAAAACGGACCACTTAATTAAACGAGGTCAATTGTGAAAGTGGTCGGAACAAAAACCTGCAGCCACAACGGGACCGCAGGACTAAGTGTGGGAACCACTGCCTGTTATTCACGGTGCCTGACTATTATGGGCTTTGCTCTCCTACGTCTACAATTTGTTCTTCTTGGATTCCACAATTGTAAGGACTCCTTGCTGTGGTGTCTGACTTGTCCTCTTACTCCACCGTGTGTTTGGATGTTTCACTTGCTCTGAGCCAGTAGGGGTTACTGGTGTGCAAACAGCAGCACACTGGGACCTCCAGTGTCATTTAGTAGGAGTCTACCTTGTCTATATGGTACTAGAAAGTAACTCTGCAAAATGTGGTGCTGATTGGTCAAATGGCGTAAGACTGTAAAGGAGGCGTACAGACAGGCATTGTTTTATTTATATATTTCCATAAGTTTTCATGGTACAGAAGTAGTTCTTACTGGTTTATACTTAAAATGATTTACTTTGTCTCCATTCCTGAAGTCCCTTTCGTAACTTTTCCATCCCGAGGGGATTCTCCTTTCTCAGGTGACTAATCAGTTATGCCTAATAAAGGTTTATAGATGATGGGATTTCTTTCTTTAGAGTTGGTAAAATCCCATCATGTCCAGGCATTTTATTAGACTACACCATAGCAAAGGCTTTGAAGCACATTTGACTGTCATCTTAAAATCTTGGACCTGTGTGTGTGTGAAAACAAAACGTGCTTGTGCGCCGTTTGTGTTATTCAAGCCATGTGACATACACGTCCATTATTTGAGAGGCCGTACAACTTTCCATGAAAACACAGGATCGACCAATCTGTATTATACTTAATCTTACAAAACCCTAATACGCCTCTCGGGGCTCGTGGCCCACATCAGTTCTCTAGTACAGATCATCCTCGACGCCCTGTAGCATAGCGTCAAAGGCTCACGCAGCACTCCATTTACTCCTGCATCAGAAAATTAAAGGCAACTCCTCAGTCAGTGAATACTGTGCGTTCACAGCAATTTCATTTCTGAAGTGTTATGATTCTTTTGGGTGTATTTTAATAAAATAATTCAAACAGACTTGATCAATTGCAGGGTGAGTAACAAACAAAGCAGATAAATCATGTGTGGCACTTCGGTGTTTCCCACAACTGATTAATTCAGCACTGCTCATGTGACATTCAGAAAAATAAATAAAGACTTGAGTTCTTGTCTCTCTTCCAGATATAAAGAATGCCTTTACTCTTCAAGGCCCAAAGCGCCAGTGGATATGCATTACCGAAGATGAAGACGACAAGTTTACCTTGTTGTCAGGCTTGCAAAGTGCAGTCAATGCAGCAGTGGAGCAAAAATAATCAGACTGTTGGCAAACCAACTGGCTACCAATGATCAATCGTAGAAGCAAATTGTGGTATTTTCTTTAATTGTATTCATTTCAATACGTCACATTTCACCTTTGAACAAATAGATTTTGCAATTGTTAAATAAAGGAACTAAATGTCCGAGGTTTCCTTTGCCAGTTTTTTGTTTTCTGTACCCTGGCCCAGTGACTGAATCCTATTTCTGCTCAAAATGTTCTCTTATCCTAAAAAAGCCACAGATGCACACTTGCATCACTGGACTCAGATGGTGCCCCTGATATCCTTGAGTTTCGATTTTTCTATTGAGTTATGTCTAGGAATGGACAAGCCTCTTATGATCCCATTACGGCCACTAAGCTATTTGGTTTCTTTTGCTCCTAGAACCACATCATGGTTGTTGCTTCCAGATATTTATTTACAAGCTGCTTTATTTAAATTGTAAGCTGGCAGCTGTCTGCTTACTAATCACACAAAAATGAATAAACTGATTTTCATGAAATAGTGCATGTGTCCTGCCATTGGATCAACTTAAAATAAAGAGTATGTTATACTGGAGAGAAGGGTAACCCATAAACCAGCACCGTCATAGGGACTACAATTCCCATCAGTTCACTACAGCTAATGGAGGACATCATCCTCACCTTGTGCAACGTTTTCTGCTGACCAAAGCAGGACTTCCAAGATCACAGGTAAGTACAACATTTTCTTCGCTGCTATTCTTATCAAGTTTCATTGTCTTGCTGGCTAAAGTTTTCATCCTGTTATTTATCCCAGCAAAAGAGAAGCCTCTAATATCACAAATTGTCTGTTAAAGATTCCATTAACAGTGCCTTTATTCTTACCTGCCTTTCTTGCTGTGGTGTTCTATTGCTTTTAAATTCACAAGATGCCATCTCTCCTCGGTGGGTTCAATTGGATCGTTCCCATTATATACCCACCGGTTCACTTACCTCCGTGGGTCCTTTGAAGACGGTGTTTCCCAAAGTTCTGGGTTGCCGACTAGGCGGTCCTGAGTTCACTGCAAGCCTCTCCATGGTAGGATGTAAAATGGAGAGGGGCATCGCTCAGGACTGACCTCATGACTAGGACAAAACATATTGTCTAAAGTGTCAATTTGCTAACAACCCCCCCCCAGATCAGACACCGTCCTTTTTCTGGCATGCAAGTTTTTCTTGATTTTGTGGCTGAGGGAGGACAGAAAGTGTAGCAATGAAATGAGGATGGATGCCATTTTGGAAGAGATACAACAGATGCCATCGGCTAGAGGCAGGAGGGAGGGTGCGGTTCTAAAATGGCCACCATGACTAACTGGTTCTGTGTCATTTGTCCAATTTTGAAATGCCAGACCTACACTCCTAACCATACTTCGCATTACCTTCTGTGTGTAAAATCATTACACAGATTAGTCAATTACTTTTTGAGCTGCGCCTGCTGCTAAACATTCACTTATGAAAAAGAATCTAAATTAATAGGCCTGCTTCAAGATGAACTGACTGAGAACCTTAAACTTGAAACTGGACTAATATAAATCATGTTATTATAAAGCAGCTCCTTTCTGAAATTTAAAGTGCATTCAAGATCAAAGGAAACGACCAGCATGTAGTGACAGGGCACACATTAACAAACCCAAGACTGTAAGCAGTGCTTTATTATCCTTTTCAGGTGCACTGTGCTTTACTTAATTCAAGTATTGCACTTCTGTAAAAGGTACTGGAAGTAAAAACAGCACTGAAATGAATGTGACGATGGCATATTATGAAACAAGTAAAAGAAATAAGCAACCAAAGGAGAAGGGAGTACCCATCTGCAAATAATGGCACAGTGTACTAACAAGCCAACCAAAGTTGTAAAAATGACCGCATACTTCGTCACGCTGGCAGTGGGCTTGAAGAGTCTGTGCACGGAGGGACAAGCCGATTGCCCGAGCAAACAGAGACTCTTGGCTCGAGGATATGCAGTTTCCTGGGCTTCATACAACTCAACATTTTAAGAGCTCAAGCCGTTAACAAAATATAAAGGGGGAGTGAAACAGGTTGGCTTTTAGTAGTGACTACCAGCAAAGGAATCCATCGTATTCAACACACACCACCTACAGAATACAAAAAATTGAGCAGAACTACCGTCAAGGACAATACAGTGGCAAATTTGCTGAAATGAAATCGATTGAAATTACTGAACAGTATTAACAAAAAGAAAACAGCTGATTATTGCTCCAATTTTTTTTTTTTTACAACACTCAAGTTTTATTTTCACCTGACAAATAAATCAATCTGAACTGTCACCATGCAGCTCCAATTCTTAAAACACTAGTCTAGGCTTCAGAAGTTTAAGTTCTCCTTTGCAAAACAAAGTGAAATATGGCAGAGCTCCCCTGAAGCCCCCTCTCTTACATAACTTACTAGTAGGTGCCCTCAAAAAAAAAAAAAAGCAAAACACCTCAAGTTTACTTACAGGAGACAACGCCTGGTGCAAGACTAACTAACCTGAGCCTGACTCGGCCCTTCTGACAACCACAAAATGAATCCTCACTTCAGACAGGCAAGTCCATGATTATCATCCCAGATTAATCAGGGCCACGGACTCGCAACCCTGAGCAGGAGTTTCACAAGAAGATTAGGGACAACTCTGGGAATGTCCTTGACTGGCCCAGCCAGTGCCTCGACTTTAACCCAATGAAACATCTCTACAGAGAGACCAGAAAACAGTAGCTGTCCACTGATGGTCTCCATCCAGACTGACAAGAGCTTGAGAGGATCTGAAAAGGAAGAAAGAAAGAAAACCGCCAGATCCAGGTGGGTGAAGCTTTTTGTCAGACCCATGAAGACTGGGGGGTGGCGGAAGGGGCAGGAATCGCTGCCAGCAGGGATTCAATCTGGCATTTCAGGTTTTAATTTTTAATATATTTGCAAAAATTGCTAAAATTAAAATCCGTTTTCCACTTTGTGGGGTGTTTGGGGAGTTAATTTAGTACAAGACTGAAACACAAAATGTGTCAAGGGGTCTGAATACTGGAAGGCACTGCGTTTACTGCTGGGAGGTGGGCTTCTAAGTCAGCAGCACAGGAGCGCCACAGTGGACTGTACTTTCTCCGGTCCTGTTCAGTCAAAATACATCGGACTTCCAATACAACTCCAAGTCCAGCCACGTGCAAAAGTTTACTGACGACACTGCTATGGTGGGCTGCATCAGGAGTGGGCAGGAGGAGGAGTATAGGAACCTAATCAAGGACTTTGTTAAATGGTGCGACTCAAACCACCAACACCTGAACACCAGCAAAACCAGCTGGTGGTGAATTTTAGGAGGCCCAGGCCCCTCATGGACCCCGTGATCATCAGAGGTGACTGTGCAGAGGGTGCAGACCAATAAATACCCGGGAGTGCAGCTGGATGATAAACTGGACTGGACTGCCAATACTGATGCTCTGTGCAAGAGAGGACAGAGCTGACTATACTTCATTAGAAGGCTGGCGTCCTTCAACATCTGCAATAAGATGCTGCAGATGTTCTATCAGACAGTTGTGGCGAGCGCCATCTTCTACGCGGTGGTGTGCTGGGGAGGCAGCATAATGAAGAGGGACGCCTCACGCCTGGACAAACTGGTGAAGAAGACAGGCTGTATTGTAGGCACGGAGCTGGACAGTTTAACATCCATGGCAGAGCGACGGGCGCTGAGCAGACTCCTGTCAATCATGGAGAATCCACTGAACAGGATCATCTCCAGACAGAGGAGCAGCTTCAGAGACAGACTGCTGTCACCATCCTGCTCCACTAACAGACTGAGGAGACCCCACACTATGAGACTCTTCAATTGCACTCGGGGGGGTAAACGTTAACATTATACAAAGTTATTGTCTGTTATACCTGCATTTTTATCACTCTTTAATGTTTTTTATCAGTATACTGCTGCTGGAGTATGTGAATTTATAAAGTATCTATCTATCTATCTAAGTGAAAGTGGGCATCAGTGGAGGAAAGTGAAGAGAACAGAATGTGTCAGCCGGGGCGGCTGCTCTTTAGCACATCACTGTCACAAACGTCACCGTTTTCCTCCACACAGCAGATTACAGATTAACAATTCATTTCCTAACTCCTAGCAAATACCCCTTTATGTTTTACATGGGACAACAGTTTTGTCAGATAACTATAATTTAAAACATCATCCTTAACTTTACAATTTTTAAAAAAAGTTGTCACATAAAAATCTTGTGCAGATTTTATTTTGTGTAAAAAAAAAAAAAAAAAGTCACAGCTGGTATTTTAATTTCTGCAGAGATACATCCATGCAGCTGAACATCGAGGATCTCACCGCCAGTATAGGCAATTCAATCGAGGATTTGCCATTAGTCAGCATTTTAATGGAGATTTACAAATGAGATCAAAAGGTGTGTATCATACAATATAAAACAAATCCCTTATACAGAACACCAACCTGAATAGCATGGAGGGCAGCAAGGCTGTCCTTGGGTCAACACATACAGACAAACACTCTCAAGTGTCAAGAGTGAGGCTTAGAGGAGGAAATGAAAATGAAAAACTCATCTGTCTGGTGTCTGTACTCACTTGTCGGCGCTGGTCCCAGTGACAGCAATCCTAACTTGCCACTGATTGGTTCAAAAACAGGGAGTCACCCAGTAAAAGACAACAATAGTGGGAGGGGAGGACAAACGTCACTCAAATGTAACCAGAAGAAATACAATTCATGGATTTGAAGTTGCACTACACTGCACAAGCAATTCTCAAGCCAGGGAGAGAAACTCCGAAAACAAACAAGCAGGCAAAAAAATAGAGACAAAAAATTGCCAGTTCTGTATGGTTGTAATTTAAATTACAAATGCATGCAGGAAGATGTCAAGAGAGGATACCATTTGAGTAAAAGAAGGAAAGCAATAAATAAAAAGTGTGTGGGGGGAGGTCACTGTAGAGGGATTACCTGATGGGAGGACACAAAGAGACAAAAATACAAAAACAGCTTAGCATGGGAAAAAAAGGAAGATTCCTTCATTTGGATGAACCTGCTCTGCATAGCACTAGAGAGAGGGGAAAAAAAAAAATGTGTCTGAGCGTCGTCGTCGTCATCTTGTTACCTTCCAAAGTATATCAAAGTTTAACGTGTTCTGCTCACACACACGAGGCCATCTGCACACGCCCGACCACATTGTGATTTCTAGCATCATCAACATTTTGTAGTTTGTTCAAGTACACCAATTCACTTTTTATTCCCATTTCATTTTTTTTATTATTATTGTTTTTGAGTAAAAGGGGACCAACGTACATGACTAGATTTCAATTTTAAATAAAAGTGCGATCATTTAGAACATTCACTCCGAACACCTCCTCACTTCGAAATCTTCATTTCTGAAAACAGATTATCTGTACTGAAGTAACAAGTGCAAGTTCTACAGCCAGGTGAGTCAAAACACCTCGGGCTAGTGCTGTAGTTGTAAGAGGCAAAGCTGAATGAGGAGGTCCAAAAAAAAAAAAAAAAAAAAAGCAGCTCAGGTTGTGTGGGGGGTTAACTTTACGCTCCTAGTGATTTGTTTAGAAACAAAGGATGGGTTATAAATGAGAAAAGGGTCTCAGCTGCTCCAGTTGTACTTCTAATGAAATCCTTTCTTCAAGAACATCCTGCAATTAGGCAAAAAAAAGAGAGATGTAAGAAAAGCAGTGAGTCATAAAATGAGTGTTCATAAGTGAACTTAGACTGAGCAAATCTTGGACAATTGTACTGGGGACGGGCATGGCACCCTGTCCTGGGCTAATTACCACCTTCTGCCTGTTGCTGCTGGGAAAGAACTGGATTAGCAAATTAGGAAAGGGATGCATGGATGGATTCACTAAAAAACTTTTGCAAGTGTGAATTTGTTTTTTTGTAATTCCACCAAAGATCAAGATATCACCTGATTATTTTATTAAGTTTACAAATGGCTAACAAATGCAAAGGTAACTTAAATGAGCACATCGTCCTTTGAATTGCCATCAAATCTTCTCCCTTACAAAATGTTTTTGTTCTCTGCCATTATAAACTGAATATGGATAGACTGCTTCAGAAAGCATAAAACAAACTTATGAAGAACATTCTACCTGGCAACAAGTTGATCCACTTTCCACATTCATTTTGCCAAGTTCAGGGTTCCTGGGCCTGGAGACCGTCCTAGCAAGATATGGCACAAGGAAGAAAGCAACCCTGGACAAGGCACTGGTCCAGGGGTGGTGAACTTCAGGCCTCGAGTGCCACAGTGGCTGCAGGTTTTCATTCTTACTATCTTCTTAATTAGTGACCAGTTTTTGCTGTTGATTACTTCTTTTAATTGACTTGATTCAGGCCCCATAATTGTTTCTTTTTCTTTAATTAGCAGCCAAACAATGACACACAAAACAAGCCACCACATGACCAGCTCCCCTGTGCCCATCACACAATATCTGAAATTAAAGAGAGGTGATGGTCTTGGTAAGGCTGATCTCTCAGGTCACTAAAACATTTTGATGGTGCTCTTAGAAAGACCAGAAAAAACAACAGTTTTCGAAATGTGTGCTGTGGCAGAATGAGAGCAGCAACAAGCCATGAAATTAAATAACAGGTTTAATTAACAGCAAGAATTGGCTTCTCATTGAGAAAGTGACTGGAGTGAAATTGGTTGGAGTTTGAAGCCCCAGTTTAACTGGTCATCTGTTAGCTCATTTCACATCTCATTTCTGCTTGGCTGTCATTTATTGAAGAAAGGAATCAATTCAGATTCATGCTGAACTCTTCTAACAGGGCTATTAAGGTGATGGTGAAAAAGTTAATTAACAGTGAAAACTGGTCACTGATTAGGAAAAGGGTTAGAATGAAAACCTGTAGCCACTGCGGCACTCCAGGGGCCTCATGTATAAACAGTGCGTACGCACACAAATGTTCCATAAGCCTGTTGCAAAGTTCAAATCGTGATGTATAAAACCTAAACTTGGCACAAAGCCACGCACATTTCCACAGTAGCTCATACCCTGGCATACGCAAGTTCTGCGCTCAGTTTTGCAGATTGGCGGCACCCAGCATCAAATCAGTGCTATTGTTTCTGTGTGGTTACCCTTTCTATTTTAGATCCACATCCCTGACTCAGCTTTATAAATACACTGAAATTAACCACATATTTATTGTGTATTAGTTTAATGCATCCGATTGTAGTTAACCTGTAACAATATAATGGTCCACAGAATAGTAAAACTATTCTAAATACCATAACTTCTTTAGTGTTGTTACTCTCACTGAACCACCTTCTCCTTTCAGCTCCTCCCTTTAGGGGTTGCCACAGCGGATCGTCTTTTTCCATATTACCATCACTGCACCACTCGGAGCAGCTGATCGGAAAGAGAATTATCGGTATACAGCATCAAGCACACGCTGCCTCAGCCATGCGCACAGTCTATTTGAACTGCTCTCATACGACTAACACTTCAGAGCCTTTCCTGTACGGACCTCGCAGTTCACAAACAGTTTCATCCCAAGAACTATAAACGCACTCAATCTATTGCTCCTTGTAGAACTGTTTGTACTTATAAGTACAATCACTTCACTCTAAACTTGCGATACAGTTATAATATAGAACAACCTGAGCCACGTTATAAAGCACGTATTTACATATGATGATAATATCATTTTTAAGATGAAATGCAGCAAAATATGTTTATTATATTATACAGTGAGATAAAACTAACTTCATTTAAATAATCTATATTGTTAATAATTAAACGTGTGAGGACACGGTGTCGCTGCGCTAAGAAAGGATCTGGCGCTTCGTTCACAGATTGTTCCTGCCTCGCGCTGTATTCTTGCTGGGACTAGAGTGGCACTGGAAGGATAGAATAATTAAACACATACTACGAAGATATTTCAATGTTCCTTAAAAGTTCTGAAGAATCGGCATTCTAAGCTTACAGATGGCTTAACGTCTATTACAGAGCTGATTGTGTGGCAATTGGGTATTTGGAGAAAGAAAAGTAAGGACAGGAATTGGGAATTAGTACGTCTGAAAGAGACAGTACTGCTGCAAGAAAGTATTTCATCGGAGGTCGCGCATGGCGCAGCAAGCATCTTGCGTGAGACATGAACAATCACTGCGCCACCATGTTCCCATGTTTAATAACAAGCTTTAACTCCTGTCATCATGAAAATTATATCATGTATATATCTCAGTATTTTAATTATTCAGAGAGCTGTAATATCTAGAATGTAATGGATTCTGTGTCCTGTCAGAGGAGGAGAAAGCTCGTTTAAGAAGCACATAGTGATTCACACACATAGAGCACATAGAAGATCAAATACAAAACAAAAGCATTAACGTGCTACTTTAGTTATGATGGGATTTGAGAAACTAGTTAAACGATTTTAAGATGAAGTTTATGATGTTCTACTTCAATGACAAAATAAACTACGTGATTAAAGTGTAAATTTCGAGATTAAAGTTGACTTTTCATGCATTTTCCCCACTGTGTGCCTTTTTTTTCTCTGTACTCTAATAAGCGTTCATATGACACTCAGACGGTGGGCTACGACTCGCCTTTTCTCAGCGAATTTGATAATATCTGACAACTTTTTTATTTCAGGCACTGTGAGGCTTTGTGAACTTGAGCTTTCGGGTTTCTCAGACATTCTATGTCACTCGATCAACTTCCTTTTGTTGTTTATACCACTGTTTAAACCAACAAATAGTATGTTTTTCTTTGCCTCCTCTCAGTATTCACGAACTTCTTCTATTCCACCCAGCCCCCCACCCCCCCATGCTTTTGCCATTGCCTTTTCACAGAACATTGAGCTTAAGGGCTATTTATATTGATTTACATATTCAAAGAGGTGTAATTCTGGAAGCAGATGGGGCAGGACAGCAGGCGCATGCAGCACATGCATTTCTTTTCACGCTGACCGGGATTTAAATAGCGGAAGAATGTGGAAGTGGGCGAACACTCATATTTGTACATCTGGATTATTTTTGTGCATACGCACATTTCCGCCTTTGTGCTTACCCCATGTCAGGGTGTAAATTCTACGCACAGCGTTATGCATGAGGCCCCAGGCCTGGAGTTTGCCACACCTGCACTAGTCTATAACATGGTATACAGACACTGCGTTCACGTGCAATTGGAGATAAGGCGAATATGAGTTTCAGAGTAGGAATATTCACTTGTACACCCTATGAACTTAGAACTACGGACAATTCAGAGAAAGGAAAGCTAAAAAGTTCTTAATAGTTGTGACGTAATGCTGACCCTCTCACCTTAGTAAATTGTATAAAATGAAGAAACAGAATAGTCAGAAATGCTATTTTTGTGGTCAAACTGTATTTCTTGTGAAGTGATACACTTATTAGAATTAGCCTTTAATTTAAACTAAAAAATAAAGTTATCTTTAATTACTTATTTTTTTGCACACCATGAAAAAAAAAAAACAAACCAATAGCGACCTTGTCTTTCTTCCAATAGTAGGAACAAAAAGTCATGTGAATGCACTGCATCGGGGAAGTGAAACTGCATAAGTCGGAGCTACAAATACTCCCAATAGAACATGAAAGTAGCATAAAGCATACAATCACCCTCTTCTGTGAGACAATTATCTTAGTATGAGTTGCTTTGGAACGTGGAAGGAGAAATAAAGGAAAAAAAAAAAAACACTAAAATAAAAACCTTTGAGAAACGCATCGTTAAAATGTGCAAACTTGCAACTGAAACCCAGTCGAGGAAGACTACGAGATGGCTGCAATAACAACTGCAGCAGTACATTTAAGTGCATTACAGAGGCTATCATTATCCTGAAACGTGCTGAGTTTGTGTGTGTGTGTGTGTGTGTGTGCGCTCAGCCTATACGGTGTGCCATCAATGGACTGGCATTCCATCCGGGGTGGAGTCCGGTTTCTTACACTGTCAGCTGGGATAAACTCCCACTTCCTTAAGACTTTGAACTGGAGAGAAACCAATGAAGTATTTAGAAAAAAAAAAAAGTTCCTTAATGAAGAAGAAAATTGTAAATTTCAAAATAAAAATCTAAACAGTACACCAAAAAAAAAGAAAGCTGTGCTGTACTTTACAGATCTTAATAAGCTACGTTTGTTTTATTCACAAGTATTCTTCACGCATGTTATTTCAAGTACGTTTTGAGCTGAAAAATATCAGGTCTTCCTTGTTCTTAATGTTAGTTGAGGTTGAAGCAAATCAAGTTTTTGCTCTCATTCAGTATTTGTTTTATTCTCTCTCTCCCCTTCAAAACAGCCGGGAACTTGTATTTAGAAGGTTAGAAGGATGCCTTTTTTATTGTCCAGAAGAGAAAATATTGTTTCAATGTTTTTTTTACAGAAATATGCGAGGTCAGGTTGCTCCATCCATGGTTTTGTTTAGGTAACAGAAATTCTGTTGCCAGAGTTCGATTCAAAACCCTCAAATCTGTAAGGAACACCTGCAATTTTTGACAGGAGCAAAAATTTGCCCCACCATCCACCAATGCATGAACTGTGACTTTTTCATGTAGGAGTGAATTGCACGATACAATGATCCTCCCGTTAGGTGTATAACTAAGGGGTAAAACAAAACAACAACTCAAAAAGGAATGCTGGGAACTCATAAATCGGCCCAGATCAAGATGCAAGTGTTTTCCCAGTTAGCATCTACTAGCCAAGAGATCTTTAGGGCTCAAAGAAAATTTGTGGTGTCAACATGTGGGCTGGTGAGGAATGGGGGTTCATTTGTATGACAGACTAAACTTTGGCAATACCCAGCTGGCTGCTGGGAATGCAGAACATCAGTTCATAGTTAATGAGTGGGCCAGCGCTCAAACACGAGGCTGAACTATAGACTGGTTAAAAGTTGTCAGATGAAAGTCTGGTTCTGAGAAAGACCCTCAATTAGGAGTTGTCTGGAGTCTTAGCATACCGAGCTGTTAAGATGTTGTGCGAGTATTTAAAGTGACTTTATAGTTGTAGTGACAATTTTTTTTAATTATGTTAGCTGTGTAGTGCTGAAAAACTAACACTATTGACTTTGCACTCCGTATTGGAGATTTGAGGATGAAGATGGAAACTCCAAGAGGAGTGTGAACAGAACAAAGAACCTGATCTGAGTTGTTACTCAACTCCACCACAATTTTACTTTAGAAACTTTATGTTCAGATTACCTTCAAATTTAAAACAAATTGTTCAACATTAAACCGGCATGTGTATAGCGAGTGCTAAGTGTCATATGGAGACAAGTCCTTACTTTTAATTGCTGTTGTAATTCACTGTTAAGTCTGGCCAGAACTGTATTCGTTTCCTTGTTCCTCCTGATTGAAGCCTGAATAGATTTCTTATCTTTACCAACAGATCTGCAAATTAAAGAAAACTTAGTTCAGCATGATTTAGAGCTCAAATAAAGGTACTTCATAGAATTTTTTTTTTTTTTTTAATTCTGCTGTTCCACTTCATCACGTTCAAGGAAAATTGTGTTTTTGTTATTCTTGATTAGCAAATCATAGACTAGAACTTCTGCAACTGTTGATGATAAATTAAAGCCTTCCTGTGTGCTGACCTAAATTTTTAAGTTCAGTGGATTTAAATTTATAAAGTATGCCCCTTTCACTTCATCACAGGTTTGCACTTTTCCAGTAGTAGAGAAGTAGTAGCAATGCTACGGTCTCATGTGCATGTGTGATGTATGCCATGTATGCGCCCGGCACGGACTGGCACCACCTCCACATCTCCTGTACTACACCACCTGTTCTTGGGATAGCCAGATACTCCTCTGATACCCTGAACTTGCTTAAGTGTGTTCAAGATTGTTACAACTCCATATGTATACCATTAAGGCACTGCCATGCAGACATTTACTTTAAAACTTCCCACTAATACATGGTTAATAAACTAATAAAGGTTTTACTTTTGAATCAATAACATATAGAAGACAGCTGTGGCATTAATACCATCCTAACAAAGACTTTACAAACGTCATTACACAAGATTGCATTGCAAAGAAGAAGCTGTTTAAAATTTTTGGTTTACACTGAGCATAAAATGCAGTCAGTTTTTGCAAAATTCAGCACTATACTGAAATAAATGCCAAAAATGAAAAGCTGCTCCACAGAAGCATTTAATGACAGAGAAAATGTCTATGTAATCACACTGGTCAGTAGTGATAACCATACCTTGGAATTGAAGGCTGTGTAGACAGAATTGCTGCCATGACATTTGATTTCTGAGATGGTTCTTCTGAATCGGGTCGTAACTCATCTTCCGATTTCAATCTTCTGCGAACAGGCTTTGGTGGAGGAGCAAGAGGTGTTGAGCCTTTGACCTGTTACCATGTGGTTTCAAATGAAGAACAAAGTGGCTCATCATTCTTTAGAGGAATAAGAAAGGAGGCCACATACACGATAATCCAAAGAGACACTCTGCACTCCTGAAATGTGTGCGTCTACAACTGCGTGACATTGTGTTTGAGTGGTAGGTCACATTAAATGTTTGAAGTGGACCAATGAAACACACACTTTATATACAGTGCCTTGAGAAAAATATTCAGACATATTGTTGTGTTGCAGTCTTGTACTAACATCATTTATATTAGTTTTTCCCCTAATGAAGCAATACTCAAAACACCAAAATGACAAAGCAAAAAAAGGATTTTAGATTAAAAATACCTGGACCCTTTACTCATTACTTCATTGGAGCCCCTTTAGCTGTGATTCCAGCTTGGAGTCTTCCTGGGTCTGACAGGACTATCTTCACTCACACACACAAGGATTTGGGGTTTGTCTGCCATTCTTCTCTGCAAATCCTCTCAAGCTCTGCCGGTGCACAGGTATTTCAAGTCAGGGCTCAACTACATTCACAGACTTGTACCAAAGATAAACCTTTGGCCCAGACTGAGTGTTAAGCACTCTAAGCAGGTTTTCATTAAGGGTATCTCTGTACTTTGCCCATACAGTTGCACCTCGGGTTACAACCATAAATCGTTCCAAAACTCTGGTCGTAACCCTAAGTAATTGACCTCATATGACAGTATGTAAATACAATTAATCGGTTCCAGACCGCACAAACTTAATGTAAATATATTTTCTTTAAAGAATTTTAAGCAAAACAATAGTTAATTATACCATAGAATTCACAATGTCATAGTAATCTAAGTGTCTCAGTCTTATTCAATGATGTTTTCAAACACCCAGGCTCCCTGCTCAGATGCGAGCGAGCGAGCTCTCTCTCTGCTTTCTACTCCTACTTCCTGCCTTCTACTGCATCCTACGGTTCTTTCCTGTTCTCTTCTTTTTCCATTTAGCAAAATGATGCTACTATTTATGAAGAGGACGTGGTGGTTGTGGCAATCAGCAGCCCCTGGGAACAATTACAGATGTGGACCGCTTCTCACCTGTGCACTTAGATGAGAAACACCCACATCACAAACTCCTCAGGAACCGCTTCGACCACACAGCAGCACGCCCCGTCGTTAAGCCGCGAGTGCAGTGATTATTTATTAAAACTGGCCTTTTTGACGGGAGCTGTGGACCCGCTATACCACAGGAGGAAGCTGGGTTGAAAGGAGGTTACAGTTTTGAGGGAGAGTCCTTCTGCGTGATGCACCGAGAACAATGTACAGTACAGGTTGAGACTGAACACGTGCAAAAATCATCAGCGCGTACGAACCGGAAGGGAAACTGCCTTGTTCATCAACAGAGAGTGTGGTCGTGAACAGATGCAAAAGTTTGCCAAACGTTTTGGTCGTAACCCGATTTGTACGCGGTCCGAGACATTGGTGAACCGAGGTTCCACTGTATTTAGATTTCCCTCAAACCCTGTCTACTGACTCAGAATCTGCGGCTGATAAACAACCCCACAGCACACAAGGGCCACCACCATGCTTCGAAAGGTGTTGTGTAGGTAAATGGGGGTGGTCTGGTTTACTCCAAATGTGATATTTTGAACTCAGGCTAAACAGTTCACTCTTGGTTTCATCAAACTAGAGAATCTTGTTTACCATATTCAGAGTCCTGTAGGTGCCTTTTGCAAATTCCGAGTTTCCATATGTCATCTGGCTTCCCTTCCATAAAACTCAGGTCAGTGGGGTGTTGCAGTAGTGGTTTTCCTTCTATAAGTCTCTGCCATCTCCACAGAAGTTCTCTGGAGCTCAGCCTTGGACACATCCCTTCACCAAAGTCAATCTTCCCCAACTGCTCAGTCTGGCAGAGCAGCTAGCTCTAGTAAGAAAGAGTCATGGTTGTTCCAAAACTTCTTCCATTTAAGAATTATGGAGGCCACTATGCTCCTTGAAACCTTCAGTGCTACAGGAATATCTTGGTAGCCTTCACCTGAATTGTGCCTTGATACAAACCTGTCTTAAGTTCTGCAGGCAAATCCTTCCACTTTATGGCTTGGTTTCTGTCCAACTTTGGAACCTTCTATAGACAGATGTGTGCCTTTCCGAAAATCATGTGCAGTCAACTAAACAAACCGCAGATGTACAAAGAATGGGATGCACCTATAAGCTGGATTTCAAGTGTCACAGCAAAACATCTGAATATTTGTGTCACTCATAGTTCAGTTTATTTTCTTAAACATCTGCATCAACTCCTAAAATAGTTCATTGACTTTACCATTCTGGGGTATTGATTGTTGTTTGATAAGAGGAAAAAAAATGCAAATTATTTTATCAGAAGGCTGCAACATAACAAAACTTGGGGGAAAAAAACCCACGGGGTCTGGATACTTTCTGAAGGTGCTGTGCTGTACATCCTTTACCTTCTTTGGTCAAAACCAGGCTGTGCTTTAAATTTTCAAGGCTGAAGAGTAACAGATTCAGGAAGTCTTTTATAAGCATCCTAAATTATAGTAGCTATAGGGATCAAGCTGAATTCTGAATTATTGGTGTATCCTGTCAAGACTTAATTATTATTACTGTAGAAATCAAGGAGCGTGTGGACTGATTAGAACAATGGCCGTCTTCTGTTGGCTTATTTTCTTGTATCACTCTAATGTGTGTTATGATTGTACCTACCTGTTGGAAACAAATTTCCTCCTGAGGTTAAAAAAAGAAAAAAAAAAAAAAAATCTACCTAACCTACATTAACATGCTGCAGACAATGTGAACAACCTTCACAGAGTTAGGAGGAGGGATTTGACCAGAAAGCCTTATCATTAAAAACTGACAGCACAGTCATTATTGTGAGAACACAAACAGGGAAGGATAAGTGTATTATCATCTGATGTGAATCTACTGTATTATACATGAGTGCAAAGCCATTAAGAACTGCAATAGAAGGATGTTAAATAAAAAGAAGTGTTAAGTATAAACTGTTGACCTAAGAGAACACGATAAAATATTATGCCAAGCTTATTTACAGTAACCCATTAACATACTCTCCGTACACTACCTTCAAAAAGTATTGCGACAAAGTTTTTCTAAAAGTTTTCATATCACCAAGATGCTACACAAATTAAAGTTAAAATTAACAGGATCATAGATATATTTAATTTCTATGAAGATAAATCACCAAACAAAAACATTTACTAAAATATCAATACATACGGAGTTGGTTGAAGCTGGTGTTTTATCATCTAGCCAGGCATCACCTTTACCAGCTCTCAGGTTTGTTCCCGATTCTGTGGTTTTCTCTGTCTGTATAGATTGAAAAAACATAAAAAAGGCTGCTTAGTCTACATCCTTCCTTTTTGGATATTGCCCTAAAACACTGCGCCCTTACAGCGTCCACCGCGCTTCTGGCGTTACAGCCAAACACGTGGTGTATGCAGGTTATGAGGTGTGACGCTAATTAACGCCCGTACTACAACAGATTATATTGTTGATATACTATTAACTATTTACAGGGATCAACTCTTTTGGGGAAGTTCATAACAAAAAAAAAAAAAAATTATAAACAACATGTGAACTTGAGTATTTCGAGTCGGATGGTTCCCCTGGTCACCAATTCGTGTGTTTCACTATGCCCATTATGCCTTTCCGTCTTCAGCTACCCATGTGCACTTGTACGGAGGAGACCTTACGGAACAATGCTGAAACGAAACGCAACTAAACCTGCTGCAAGAGAGAGGACACATTACATCGTGATCACGAAGCAAAGAGGCAAAGGCGTGACAGTCGCTCGCAAGAAACGGACACTCAGCAGTCACACAGATTAGCTCAACGACGCGTCCCTGCCGCACAATGAAAGGCAACTGAAACCCCTACAGAGAGAGAAGACAGATTACGCGGTGATCGCGAAAGAAAGAGGCAAAAGCGTGCCAATGAGACACCCGACGACAGGTCCTTACGATTGCAAAACAACCGTGATATACAGAAACGTACGGTCTCGCAAGAAACTCCAACTGAACGCTCTCAAACTGACACTCACAGACATAAATGTGGTGCGATGAAGGACCCAGTTCACGAATGCCAGCCGCGTCTAAACAGGGAGTCCTTCAACTGTGGTCATCCAACGCGCAGCGTAGCACGCGCCAAGTTGCTAGTTATTTGAATAAAATACAAGGGTACCGATATTTTTGGCCATGTCTGTAATATAGTATATCCAGAACTTGTATGACAATTTTAGGTTACAGAAAATGGTTCTCCACAAACCTGAATGACCTCTGTTGCTTTTTCACTTTCATCATTGGACTGTTCAACTGCAAATGCTTCAAAGTGGCTAAAATCAGCAAAATTTGGTTGCTCAGGAATTTGCTGAGGGGAAGTGCTAGACTGAGCAGCTATACTTTCGCCATCAAGTGAGCGATGTGTATGGGGTCCTGAAACCTGAAATGGTGAAGTTTAAAAAAACTTTAATAGTGCTGGAGCGTCCAATCATTGATACCTTAGGAACAAAAAAAAAATAATCTTACCTGAGCTTGTTGTGGTCTTGGAGGCACTGCAGGAGGAAAGGTAACTCCACCACTTTGTGGCTGGCCTAATGAGAAATGGACAGGAGTCAATGATAGACAGAACATCAACCCATTGTACTGCACACACACACCCCATGACAATTAAAGTGAATGATCACTTCAAAGGAATATCTGTGGACACTGGCAGTCATCCCACCCATCCCAATATGGCAGTCTGACACACACACACACATACTTCATATATAAAACACTGATTCAAACCTAGTCTGACTTGCTTGTATGGAATGTTTTTTGATTTTAAATAAATTCAATAAAATGCTTAAAAAAATACTTATACTTCACATTAAGGTTTCATAACATTTTTGTTAAGAGAAAAAAAAACATCTCACTAAATAAAAATGTACAAGTTAAAATGTGTTTAATAATTAACATTAAAGCAACAATATATTTAGCACTATATGCTTAAAATAAAAAAAAGCATAAAAGCCATCTAAAGGCCATGTCATTCTACTATATACACTTTACATACACTTGACAAACTTGTTTTGACCCGGGAGCCTAATAATAACATATGAACTCTTGTCTTCTATTGGAATAAATAGAACAGAAGCCAGCTGTGTGCTTCACTGCTGGAAGAAATTACTACTAACTGTGTGGTGTGCAGTTCACATGCTGTGCAAATTGATAAGCAGAGTGATACTGAAGTAATACAAAAACTGTTACATAATGTGTGTTGGAATAGTAAACCTTTGATTTAAGCACCTATCAATTCATGTTTATTTGTTGCTCTGCACAATAAAAAGTTAAAGAGGTCACAATATTTTATCAATTGTTCATTTCCAGACAGAGAAATATAAAGGTGAGAGGTTTTAGTAAGTAGCTGAATGTTTCAGTTTGTACAAAAAGCCCATTACCTGCACTGATTGCAGTAAAGTTTCGATTCATGTCTAATGATGAGGAGCGTGAATGTGAGGCATGAGGTCTTGGTGGGGGTGGGGGTGGAGCAACACCTTTCAGTCCCTCTGGCGAGGTCCCTGAATGTGACCTAAAACAAAATATTTTTACTCAAATAAAGGCATCATGATAGGATAAAATAGAATAATAAAAGTCAACAGGTTATATGATTGTGTAATAACGCAAATGAAAAAAAAGATATGCCAGAAATAAAAACGAATGAATTTTCAGCTCTAACAATTGTGAAGGGGATAAAGCGTTAAAAGTAATGTGCATTATAGATTACTTTTTGAAGTAACAAGTAACCTAATGTAATACTTTATTGAACTAACACCACATTTGTTACTACAGAAGCTTATTCCCGCCACGCCAAATTTCTGTGTTGTTTCACAGATGTTTTGCATTTTTTCACAAAAGCACTGCCAGCTAGTGAAGAAGAGGATAAGCACAGGCATAGCATGCAATCAAGTGAAAAGAACTGAACAAAAATATTAAATATACATTTAATACTGCATGTGCTGAAGGGTTAATTTAATCAGCTAAAGTTTAGGGTCATACAAAAGAAAAAGTAAAGCAAAAGCAATGCACTGTTTGTAACAGATTCCATTTAATAGTAAATGCATAAAATATTTTGTTACTTTCTCTGTAAATGCAGAGTAATGTAATAAAATATAAGCATAAATATTAAATACATATGTATAAATATTAAATGTGTATCAATCAGCCTCTTAAAAATATTGTCAATGAAGTATTTTAAAATTCATTAAGCTTTGCATATTAACATATTCTAATTTTTATTTAGTCATAAATAAGTTTATAACATTTTAACAAATAAAGGAAACAAACACCCTACCTTTGTCTTGTTACTCCACTGCTAATCTGCTCAGGATCAGAGGTAAGAGAGTCTGAACTACTGTAGCCATCTGACAACACATATTTAAATGAATAAGAACATAATTAATCACAAATAATTTTTTGCAGTGTTGTATATTAGAACATAACTTGACAATCAAGCAGATCAATGCTACTTTTTCCTTACAGCTACCCAGTCTGCGTCTTGTCGTAACAAATTAAAATGGGTTTGAATTTGTCTTAATTTGACGGGGTGGGCTTTTGTGCATCTGAAAGTGCAATGCATACAATACAGTAAAAAGGAATTAGGAACGCTAATGTTTTTGCCCTGAGAAATAAAATAAAAAAAAATATCTGATGTGTTGTGTTTTTTTTTTGTTTTTTTTATTTACCACAACAGTATGGGAAAAATAGGCAGAGAAAAAAAAAAGTGAAAGAACATGCCGTACATGTAAAGTCTTCTCTTGGGCAACAACACCTTGAACCATATACTGGGTGGTCCAGATCTAATTATGAAAAGGCGAACACATTGCACCCGCTGTTCAACTGACCACCGTCTCCCCGCCATTTTGGAATGCAGGGCAGGTGCTGAAAGCTATCGGCAACAAAAAAAAAATGTTTGTGAATTTTCTATGCAATAAACTTAAGTTATATTAAAATTGCATAATTAGATCTGGACCACCCTATACAGATTGAGTACCCAAACTCAGTAAGATAGCAAAACCTGCAGTGATGCCACCATGCTGGTTCTACAAGGTAAAACATGCATCATCCTCATACGGTAGTTGGGTATACTTCTAGTACAAATTAGATACGTCACCTTTTCAAGTATGCAGACAACATACATTTTTAGTTAGACTGCTTTTTTGAGGGCAGAAACACCTTATTTAGCGGCATTTTTTTTTTGTTTTGTTTTGAACCCCTATAGGCAAGGCAAACTGTCCACACAATTCTTCAGGGAAGTAAGAACCAACACAGGAATTCCCAGAGAAAGAAAAAGAACTCTCTTTTTTTTTTTCTTTAAAAGCTTTCTCACTTTTGTAAGCCTTCCATAAATGTACAAATAGACATAGCCATGGAACAACATCTTTCCTTTGCCACAAATTCTTTTTTTATGTGAGCATTTTAGATACTGAGTGTATGGTTATATTTTTCAGCCCTAAAATATCTTTCTTATTACTAGTTACACAGTTTAAAATATTTATTTAAAAAACAAAAAAATCAACTTGACATCCTTCACCAGACAATCCAGTTCAGGTCAGGGTCAAAGGCAGTCCGTACCTAGCATATAATTCTGAATCATGTACTTACCTACTGTGTTTCCAGATACAAATTTCACGGAAGTTGCCAGTTTACTTTCTTCGGGAAGCTCAGGTGGTTTGGTTATTAAAGGACTTATTGGATGGGTGTGATCTGTAAAATAATCAATCACTTATTAATGGAAAATCTGTTTACATACTCCCTGATCCCTCCCAACTTCTTCAAAGTGAAAAGTATTTTGACTTCAGAATTATTATTAATTCAAAGGCACATTTTAAAAATACCGAAGTACACAGAAAATAAACCCACTTAATCTAATTCAGGGTTGGGGGGGTATGTGCAAGTGGAAGAAGGAACAACATGCAACACCAGGAACTGCCTGTCAATTGCAGGCCCACTCATATACACATTACTTCTAATCGCACATTTGTAATCATTGATTAAACTAATTTCTAGGTTCTGCTACTTATATATGTGAAGTTAAAATGCAGTAAAACAAATGCCGATTTATTCAATGATTAACACTGTAATGTTTATGTACCCATTTTGGCTTTGTAACATTAAATATGATAAAAACCATAAATAGTTTAGTCAAGTGGAGAAACAGGCTGATTATGACAAGTGAGGAGAAACAAAGCTAAAAAAAACTAAAGGATCAAAATAATGGTGCAATTGGGGCAGATATATGACCATTCCACATTTTCCAGTATTGTTTTAAAATCTTTATCATTTTAAATATGAAACTGCAGTTTTTAATATTGAGGCTGTTTTTCACAAGCATTTAATGCTCTCATTTACATTAAGATACATGTGCACCTCTATTACTTAATATTACGGGGGAAAAGCGCATTTCCCAGAGTGGTGTAAACTTACAGCAAATAGGTAATAAACACAAAGTGTAAAGAAAGCCCCTCCACATTCTGGCTAATTTCCAAGTTTCAAAAAGCATGCATTCTCATTGTTGGATGTATTTTTCTAACACTACCACAAAGCTGGAAATAATTTAAGCACACAGTTTCAGCAGTATGTTTTCCCTTTAAAGGATACTTGCTCTCTTCTCTGTTCAGAACAACTAATAGGGTAGGAGTTTAAGTGATGAATGCAAATGAGGTATCTGGAAGATATCCATGACAGGAAGATAAAAAACGTCATGTGTCTGGATATACTAGGCACAAAATGAAAACACAACCAACATGTACAGTATCTCACAAAAGTGAGCACACCCCTCACATTTTTGTAAATATTTTATTATTAAGGTATTGTTAAGAGGACATGTCGAATCTCCTAGCCCTTCATTTAATGATTTCTCTCACTGCATAAAAACGGGTCAGAATTTTAGAAAACATCCATGTTTTTATTCCCACTATTTCATACTCTGAAACATTTTTTCAAAAAACAAAGTTGCAGTGCTATAGATGACAAAAATCTCTCCTAATAGTAAATTCCAAGAATATAAAAACATTCACCAAATCAAAGCAAAAAAAAATAATAATTAATACGAATACATTTAATATATTTTAAGATATTTACAAATGAAAAATGCCCATCCATTATCTGAACATGATCAATAAATAAAGAGTAAGTAAGCATAAGTCCATTTTGACAGTTTTAAGTCAAAAGCAAAAAATCAATCCTGGATAAGGCAAAAAAAATATATATATATATATATATACCTGTATGTGTGTATGTATGTATGTATGTGTATATATATATATATATATATATATATATATATATATATATATATATAGAAAGGCAGTCATGAACAGGCTCTCACGCATTTATACTCAGACAATGACTGTGACTTGCGCATGTTTAGAATATAGCATTATAAGGTGCCACATGAGAAGCTGGGCATCAAACTAAAGGAGGAACTGCAAACAGATTGGCTGGCGTTAAGACTGGTGTTTTTATACATATATACCAAAATAAACTGAATAGGAATGTAAGTAACAAGCGGTTTACTTTTGCAGAGGATACCAAGCTAGGTGCATTGTCAGATAATCTAGAATTTGTTGAATCATTCCAGAAGGACTTGGACCACATACAGACTTTGGCAGATGAAATTTAACGCAAGTAAATGTAAAGTATGTAGAAAGTAAAAATGTTAGGTTTGGAAAACAATGGGAGGCATAAAAATCGAAAGTACACCTTATGAGAAGGATTTAGGAGTCATACTGGACTTGGCACTGTCAACTGCCACACAGTGTGCAGAAGCCATTAAGAAGGCTAACTGAATATCAGGTTATATAGCACCTTGATGTGTGGAGTAAAAGTCTAAAGATGGTCTGCTCAGTCTTTATAATGCACTGGTGTAGCCTAATCTGGAGTACTGGGTCCAGTTTCAGTCTCCAGGCTACAAAAAGGACATAAACACTAGAAAAGTGACCAGGATGATTCCATTGCTACAGGGGATGAGTTATGAGGAAAGATTAAAAAAGCTGAAGCTTCTCAGTTTAAGCAAAAGAAGATTAAGAGGTGACCTGACTGAGGTGTTTAAAATTATGAAGGGAATTAGTCCAGTGGATTAACACTTTTTTTTTTTTTTTTTAAAACATGAGTTCATTAGGAACACAGGGACACAGTAGGAAGGATTAAGAGTACATTTTGCACAAACATTAGGAAGCTTTTATTTAGACAGAGAACCACAGACATCTGGGATAAGCCACCAAGTAGTGAGGTAGACAGTTTAGACTTTTAAGGACTTTCAAAATTATAGACTTATTTTAGGAGAAATAAGTGGATAGGACTGGCGAGTTTAGTTGAGCTAAATGGCCTATTCTCATACAGACTGTTCTAGTGAACCTGGTTGGTAATCATTACAACCTGCCTGAAGAAAGGGTCTGAGCTGCCTCAAAAGCTTGCATATTGTAATCTGTTGAGTTAGCCAATAAAAGGTGTCACTTTGCTCAACTAATCATAGTATGCCAAAGAAATTAAAAAATATATATAAATTTAAAAAATACTTTAATTTGCAAAATGAATATTCTCATCTGTAAATTCTATCCAAGAGAGAGACATTTATGAGGGTTTTCCTTACCACTTCCAGTGCGCTTCAACTCCATTTCTTGCATGTGAATTTTACTAGGAGTCATGCGAATGGGAACAGGATGGACAATTGCAGTGTCCTATAAAGAAAAAAAGTTTCCATGTTTAAAGTCTAGAGAGAGGATATCATTTACATATAACACATACATGAAATAATGGCACAAATTTCACTGGCTAGTCATCATTTTATTTAAAGATGTACAAAAACATTATCAACTGCTTTATTAGTTTGCAGAGAGCAATACAATGAAACACTCCTCTCTATTCATTTTAAGTATATAATGTGAAAATAATTTTTAAAGTTAATTGCTTCAGCAGGTGAAAAATCAGATTGTTCAAATGGCTACAAAACTGAAAATAGCAAAAAGGCATAGGCAAGCAAAATCTTAGTTTGGCATCACCATCAGGCCATGCGTTTTAGACAGGCAGTATCACTCAAGAAATACAGGGTTAATTACATAATTAATATTGAACAAGCACACTATGTGATTGACTTACAGGATCAGCTGGTGCAATGTTAGAATCAAATTGGGTCAGAGTTTGTGAGCTTGAAGAGCGTTCACTAAAAGTCTCCCACTGCTGAACAGACAGAGCAGAGACAAATCAGCATGACTCAAATTACAGAAGAGTTCAGATGATTGAGGTTTAATACATAGCAAACAATTGTCTTACACTAAGCAGTGCAGTTACATAAAATCAACTATTAGTAAATTGGGAAATAGTTTATTTGCCGATGTTGTTAGTAAAAAAGTTTTGAAAAAAATTAAGGTCTCCAAATAGAGTTATGTATTTACTGGAAAAAAACAGACTTAACGCTAACAAAACATTTCATTCTTCTTCCTTAATTTTCATTATTTTAAATTACTTAAGACTTACATCACCAAACCAAATCTCTTAAATACATGTCAAAAAAATAATGGCAAAAATGTTCATTGCTGTCAATATTTTACATAAGGACTAGATACATATTTGCAATCCAGCTTTCACAGAATTTGATTACTGAGAGCTGAAAAAATCAGGTCACTAATTCAGACATAAAACTATAGACATCCACAGTAGCATGCAAGGTGTACTTTCAGAGTAGGAGTAAAACCAAATAGAAAAGCTATACCTCTGAGACTTTGAGATGTAGTTCAGTACAGACTAATATGCCCTAGTGACACTGAAGATGCTTAAAATGTGTTCAGTCTTCATCACACAAACTCAAAAATGTTGGGTCTGGTCAAGCATAACAAATGCCCCAATAAATGAATACTTCATAAAATGCAAGTCTGAATAATTTTTAACATGATTATATAACACTCGACGCATTATACAACATAAAAGACTTTATGCTTCTGTTTTGGGGTTTCTAGTTCTAGTCATCAATTTTTGGTAAGGTCGGTCAGTTCTTCCAGATGGTTCACGGCATTTTTAGTAAAGATCACAAATACAAAGCATCACCCTAGCCAACAATTATTTATGAAAATTAAGAACATATATTCAGAACATATATTACGTATACGTTTTCTGTGAATTACAAACAATTGCTTTCTGGAAAACTGTGTATATGAAGAAAGTCTTTTAAAACCCTTTTTCATTTTATGAACCACAGAGCAGCTGAATTTTCACATACACAAAGACTGGAGCGATTTTCAAATACATGCCGCTAGTCCTAATATCCAATCATCCTACTTAGTCAATCCAAATACATCTAGCTGCAGCCTGCAGAACTAAGAAGGGAGGGACATTAAGGATTGGGTTGGAAGCCTTTGGGGTGGCAGTGCTGGACAGATGGTGCATGGCTAGACTTTAAAATGGGACTGGATACTCGGCAGGGCTGAATGTTGCTTCTGCACAATCTCAGTCAGTCATTCTCTCTCCTGATGCTGCATTCATGTACTTTTTTGTTGAGAGTTTGGAAAGCTCTAAAAGACTGAAAAGCTATTGCTCTGCAATGTGAAACTTGAAGCAATACATAAAATAAATTATTAAACAGAAATAAATGAATGGTAAATATCTAATTAAGGTTTGTTTTGATGACTATTTTTATTATATTTCCAGTAGTTAGATGTTATTTAAGTAAAAATTGGGAATTAGGTTTTAGGGTCAATGACATTGCCAGTTCTTTTTCACTGAAATGAATGGCAATTATGTGTTTACATACAGAAAATTATATTTAAAAGGGTTTTTCAGGAATGGATTACCTTTGCAATGCAGGGGAAACCTGCTTCTACCAACCAGCAAAATTCAATACGTGGAAAATAAAGAATTCACTTGGCTGGCATGAATTAACACAGCCTCCATGCTTATCATCATTAAATTTTAGAGTTTATATTATCATTTACATCAGCAAAATGTCTAAATGTGATTTAAATGGGAAATCTAATGAACAGTATCCAAACAAAATTGGAATAAAAAGGAAATAACACGAGTTGAAGTAATTACAAACATTAATCCCTAAGAATTGTTTGAAAAGTTTGATACAAAAAAAGAAATAAGCACTAAGAGAAGGCCTGCATATTTGTATTGTCTAGTGACAGTAGCCAGACAATCTGGACACTTTAGGTCTGCTATATTGTAACAACTGTAACAAATGACAATCATCAAAACATTAATAGAAAGGATGTTAACTGGAGCCTAGTAGAATACTTTACATATTTATGAGACTATATATTTAAACAGTATATTAACACAAAGATGGTGTGAGCATGTGTATTGTGGGTGTGTGGGGGATTAGTGGAGGTTATCGGTAAAATACACACACACTGGAAACTGGATTTACAAATGACAAATCTCAATATTTTAAACAAGAAAAAGTTCTGCTTTGAAGGGCTAAAAAAGTTTGACTAAATAACTTCATGCATACAATTCCTGATTGGTTGAATTAAAATTATTTTAGGGAAATCACTGTGTTATAGATGACACACAAACACACACACACAATTAAAGACAACAGGCCAAACAAAACTAATATATTTTCAAACCTCATTGCTCTGGTTTAACTCTGGCCAAGTTTGGTTTAAAGACGGCATAGATGGCGATTTGCTGGGTGGGGCTTCTACGGGGGAACTTGAATATCCCACTTCGGCATTCTGGTCACTCACTTCTGCAAAACAATGAAAGCACACATGCTTGTGTAAGATTGTGAAGGGGTCTTTTATGGAAAAAATACAATGACAATTCTGATAGTCACGACAATAAACTTCATTTGAAACTCTCTGCAGCTATTTACATAGTAATTGAATAAAAAAACAATTCATAGAGTTGAATCCAAATAAAAATGTACTGTGTCATACTGCATAGCATGGTACTCAGTTTAGCTTTGTGGCTATTATAGTAGTTATTGGCACAAACTGGATGGACTAATGTATAAAAAATAAAACATGTTCATTTTACTCAAATTCAGCAGTAGTGATACCTTTGTATCCTGTGCCATTATCAAGATTAAAATGCACATAAACAAGTGCATTTGTACCCTCAAAATCAAAAACTGCCAAACAATGTTTTCAGTAAATGTACTAAGCATAATGCAAACCAAAACACTTCCCTTGTAAAATAAAGCAAAGCATCTCCCTTCTTTAGAAACACAAAAAATAAATGTTAAAAGTTAGCAAATTTCACTTATATCATGAAATGTCTGTTGCTCTTAACTGCAGACGTGCTGCTGTTGTGTTCCAAACAAAGTTATTTCTGCAGTGTCACCTCTAGAATATTGGGACGCCTCTTTCTTAGTTAACCAAGGTGCCTAACAGCTAATTTCCATTAAGCAATTAAAAAAACAAAAATAGGCAAAGTACGAGATAAGACTTTTCTGTGGCACTTTCATGGTGTTGATCCAGCAAGCTTATTTCTTAAACTAATTTTCCAGAAGCTTTAATCCCATAAAGGTAGACACAAGAAATCAGCTGACAGTTTTACAAGTCATTTCAATGCCACCTACTGTACATTTGTGCTGTATGTACATGTTTTCAAATTTTTGCCAGTTTTTTTTCCCTCCTGTTCAAAATTTGTGCTGCTCCAAAGTGTGTAACAGATAGAACAAGACACAAAGTGCATGCTGATTATGTCAGCTTCTGAACATCTCGACTCCACTTGAATAAGTCAGCGTATAAGCATGCTTATAAACAGGAATGTGTCTCCGTGTATATGTGTGTGTGTGTGCAGAATATCCTGTCCAACTGAAAGCAACTCTCCATGTGCCAAGGTGCTTTAGGAAAGGCTACTTCTTTTTAAAAGATAAGAGGATATCGCAGATGGCAAAAGCAGTTATTCAACCAAAAATTCAAATATGCTTTTCTTAAAAGTAATGCGTGAATGCGAGATGTGGGATCTGAAACAGTCTACAATTTTAGACAATTATACCGACCTTAATGAACACTTGAAATGTTCACTGTGATCTGTACTGCACACTCAAATTTGAACTTCATATATGAATGGGGCAGCCCTAATCACTGAGGTTATTTATTTTGGGGTGGCAAAGGTCAGATATCTTTGTATTAAACAAAATTGTTAGAAACCACACAAGGTTTTGCAATGATATGATTTACACAAAAATATACTTGAAATGAGAGCAACTAGTACTCTGCCTTTTTGTTTTCATCTTTAACTTTGACACAAAGTCCTCTCACACCTGGTGGAAATGGGACTGTTGACACCTAGCTGACTAAAAAGTTTGGAGGAAGTTTGGAAAGTGCTGGAAAAATGCTAGCCCAGCTCAACCAAACTGCACTGCCATTGTGCAAACAGAGAAACCACAGACACCGCCCAGTGAGACAGGACAATCTTCAGGAAGGAAGAAGGCTGCTATTGGTAAGTTATATTCAACTGCAAAAAGACAAAAAGACCTTTTACTCAGGAAGAAAGATTTTCTGCTTCTTCATGTTTCTTAAAGATAAAAAAGAATGAAGAGCTGAGCTCCAAAATGAAGTAACATGGTGCAAAATCCAAAATCCAAACAAAACTGAGACCAGCCATACATAAAAATAATGAGGAAAACGCACACCAAACCAATCCCAGGAAAATATCCCAAAAATCATATATACATAAATATACACCTTGCTTCCTGAAGAATAAGTCATTTTGTTGGCAGGTAACAGAAGATATGAATTAGAAAACAAAACTAGTGTACAACAATTATAAGAGTATAATGTATCATATATTTGAAGGAGAGCGCAAATTTCATTATATCATGAACAAGAGGTTTTTGTTTCTTCTTTTGCAGCAAATATTTACTTTACCTCTATACAGAAAACATTCTTCCACAATGTTCAACAGGATAATCTATGAACACCGTGTGTAACTGATTTGAACTTTATTATTGTTGAGGTATGAACATCAGGGGTCTGATGAAAATTCTACAATTGCTTAAACTGCACTTTATTATATCTGTATGCACACAACAAGCAATGTGATTTTATATGAGGACAGTCTTCTTTTGTATAGTTGAGAAGTGGGGCACTGCATCCGACTCATAAAAACACCACTCAACATATGGGTAAAGTGGCATGGGGCAATGGAGGATGTAAATCACAAGTAGCAGATAATCAATAATGAAAGCAGAATTTGAAGATAAAAGCCAACTTAAGGAACACTTTTACAAAGCAAGTACTTTTTCATATGCAAGCAGTGCTTACATTTTGGCTGTTATTTTATCAAAATGAAAGCTGCTCTTTATGAAAGACCTATTTACACAAGATGTAATATTTAAGCTTCAGCACCTCAAATCTAGAAGACTGAAAAATAATGCTCCTTTTTAAAAATAAGCAACGCTAAATGTGCTGACAAGTACTGGCTTTTTTATTGAGCTCCCAAAAACCACCAAAATGCCTTCATTACAACACGTTTCTTGAAGCGTGTTAAATGGCTTGGTAAGGGCGCTCTATATTTTGTGCACAGCATAATATCTGCCCAAATCACCATAATCCCTGACATTACACTGCCTGCTCCAATCAGTTTTTTTTTTTTTATGGCAGATACCAATCATCAATTTCATTAAAAGAATTCAATTCTGATAGCTTAATATTAAAATATGTTGTTAAAATAAACTATAATAAATAAAATCTAAAAATTCACACTTTAACACATGTACACAAAATATTTATCAATAATACACATGGTATTAAAGAAAATACAACTGATTATGAATTTTTCTTCTTCCTTTTTAAGATATTGATTTTTCAATGACAGAACACAGAGTTTTACAAGTTTACAGGAAAAACTGGAGCATAGTTTGATTGAATCTTTATACTACCTTCTGAGACAGCTTAAATGCAACTGCAGGAAAATGATCTGTATTACTATTAGGTCGCCATAATGAACATGTCGATTCAGATCAGTAATGCTGAATTCTCCTACTTTACCCAAAACAAAAGATTTTCAGATTACGGTCATGTGCTGACTGACACCTCCTTTCGAGACCGGCCATTTTGGCTGTATGTCAAATTAGGAGGATGTCGGTCACAAAGTGTACAGGCCATTGTGGTTCTGATATAGGCCAACAACACGCCTACTTTAACTGCCGGGACAGAGCAGCACAAACTGATCTTCAAGTCTGGCAGGCCATACGCTAGGTCCATGTAAGAGAAGGCGGTATGGGCTGAATGACATTATCTACCAATCAGCTCTTATCAAAAGAAACCTTAAATGCCCCTCCAAAACCCTGAAACAGAAATTAACAAAAGATTTGTTGCTGTTCACTAGGCATTTCTGTCAAAGATTTGTTGGCGTTTACAAGGCACTTTTGTCATCCTGATGGCAGAAAAAAACCACCCGCATAGATCAGAAGAAGATGTGCCAGCTGCGTGATGCACAACTTAAAAAACGATGCTCCGAGTCATGGCCAAACAGGGCCCTCTAACATTGGAACTCTTTAAGTGCACCTTAAACCTGTGGCTAGTCTGTGGCCACTTCTTGGTTACAGCATCAGTACAGGAAGGAAGACTGCTACCTCTAAAGCTCCACCACTGCTTTTCTCATTGCTTTTAGGCAAAGTGTATCATTCTATTGCTGGCAGTGCTGTCACAAGTATAAGATAAACTTGTGACCTTTAGTTGCTGGTTCAAACAATTTCTAGAACATTACCCTATTATTTTTCTATGGCCCTCAGCCCTAAATACAAATTGCCTCAAGTCACGTGGCTATACAATCATTAATAACATTTAATCCTCTCTGCAGATTCTGAGCAATATGCATATTCATAAAAATTAAATTGGCACATTTTCATTTATGGAAATGCTCTGCTCCACTACAAAACTCAGTAAGAGATAATATATATATATATTATCTATATATATATATTATATATATATATATATATATATATATATATATTAGCAGCCTCCAGCCGATCTAGATGGCCTGTTCTAAAGGAATTTAGTGATTCAAAAATGAATGTTCATTGTACATACGTGACCAATGCCATTTTCATGAACTTTTAGTAAGAATTTTAAAAGTAAACAAGTTTCAGAAGAGACATTTTTAATCTGTTTTCCTTAATTTCCCCTTAAGTGGAATTCCCCTTAAATATTGCACCATATTTAACCATTTGTTAGGACACTAAATATAAAGCATGGCAAATGAAATGTGCTTAAATGCAATCTTTTAAATCTCATCCAAAGATTAAGACTGAATATAAACCAATACAGACTGGCTTAAGTAGCAAATAAAAGCACTTGAAGGTTAATAAATTCTACATACAGTGCTGATTCACATAATCTTAAAGAGTAATGCCACTAGTCAAAGTTGCTTTCAAATTTGTAATTTCATTTATTATTCCAATTTTTTTTTTTTTTTTAAACAAAAAATACAGTTGGAGACACCTTTGACATAGTTATTAGTAGGACTGCAATATACTACTTTCAATTGTTTCACTATTTAATAGATCGTATTAAAACAAAAAAGTAAATTACTCAGCGACTTCACAGAAACGTTAAGGGTTTAATCTTAAACCTCTTCATTAAACAAAGGAGGCAAAACTTTTTTTTTTTTTTTTACAAAAAATAAAATGAGAAAATAAAGGAAAGTCAATACCCAGAATTGATGTTAACATATTTGCAAGCAGCACATAACAAGACAGTAGTCAAAATGATAGAAAAACGGGGGAAAAAAGGGACATTTTACCTGCTGAGTCGTCCAGATCAATAAGCTTTGGCATTAAACTTTCTGGCAGCTTTTCTGGCAGGTCATAACCATTTTTTCTGGCTACAACTAAGTGGAAAGCAGCACAGAATTCATCTAGTGTTAAAGCCCCATCTTTGTCAAAGTCTGAAAGTTCCCTACAAAAAAAAAAAAAGAATCTGTAAGCACATCATTTTATTTAACGAACAAAACAGCAGATTAATATTGCAGCAAATAATTAGTGCTGATGAATAAAAAATACATTAAAAATGCCATAGTGTTGAAGAGTAGGTTATGTTTATACAAAGATGACAGTACTTGGGGTCAAAGTTATATACACATTATTGCACTGCAATAGCGTAATAACTGATTCAAGTTCTAAAATGGCAATTTGAAAGGTTTTTTTTCTTCTTTTGGTATCTCAAATTTTCAGTATAAAAATTTGGCACAATTGATTTTCACCATTAGCTCTACAATGAACTTATCAAGTTTTCCTAAAAAGGAGTGATTATACAGGACGCTCGACTGTGGTCTTATCCAGTACTAAAAAAAGTCACTGCAACTTAAAATGGTACCAAAATGCTCCTGAACTCAAAAACATGAACTAAGAATCTCTCTCAAAAATCACATCAGGGCTTTTTCTCTCTTTGTATTCTACCATACTTTCAAAAATAAACAGAATACTATATTTCACTTGTAATTTTCATGTCCTTTCATTACATGCTTTTATTTTTTTTTACACTATATACATTTACTCGTTACTTACTGATTAACTTAATTTCCTGATGTTAATGGCTAAAGGTGAAGTCTTTAACTGGTAACTCCTACACTTAAAACTCTCTGAAACTGACAATGTCTATTTATTATTAAAATACTCCTAATTACATCAGAAGCAGGGAAGACATTTTTTACAAATCAAAGATTGTATACTTTCCCTTTCATATCAAGAGAATATCAAAAGCGTAAAGAATCTATATGAAATTAAGACAGTATACCATGCTTCCCCATAAGCGATATATTTTCAAAAAGCAAAACACCACCAGTGTCTTTCTATGAATAAAACATTTGCCCAAACCAAATTTGGTTATTATTTTATAACTTTTCACAATAAACACTAAATTGAAATCCTGAGTGGATTATCAAGAGAAATTTATTTTTATATTCCTTAAAAAATCATTGAACACAGCTGCCTTTAGTAGAACCCACTATAAATCAGTTAGACCACACTCACAGTAATACACAGAACTAATAAAAGTCCAATTTCTCTTTTACTTCAACAAGTACACCAATATTTAAAGCTGCTTGACCATGATAAGAATGTGTGTAAAATGTAAGCGTTTAGCATAACCTAAAATACTTCCTTTGCTAAGAATGCAAGAGTGTCTAGTTAAACATGGAGGGGATGAGACACTTCTGCAAACCATGTAATATAAGAAGACAGAATACATACCAAATATGTGAAAGTTCAAGGATAGGTAGCTTCGATTTTGTAAAAAATTCTTTTGCTGCAGACCCTGGTATGGGAGTAACATGAAATAGGAAAATGGGATGTCATAAGAGTTCTTGTTTGTATATTCAAACTGTGTTTAGCAATGTCTTTTAACTATAACAATAACTGCATGTTTATTGTTGATTGCTAATTTTATGTCAACAAAACAGAGGTTTCACATCTGCATATTAGCCATTTTTTTATTATAATGTATTATCTACATGTTGAATTACAGTGGATACAAGAAAAAGCCTATGCAGACCTCTTCTTGCCTATCAAATTATACTCAATAAGCCTTAATGACAAAGTGAAAATACTTTTGAAAGATGTGCAAATTTACTAAAAAATCAAAAACTGAAATATTCAGACCCTTTGCTCTAGCACTTCAATCAAATTCTTGACACATCCCAAGGATAATTAAAGCAAACAGGATGTACCAGACCACAATTTGGAGTCCACCTCTGGCAAACTGAACTGACTGGACACCATTTAAAAAGACACACATGTATCTGTGTATATAAAAATCCTGTAACTCACACCATATGTCTGGACAAAAATCAAATCATGAAGTCCAAAGAACACTCTCTAGACCTCTACAATCAAACTGAACTGAGGGATTGTTCAGGGCAAAGGGATTAAACCATTTCTAAAGCCTTTGGTGTTCCCAGGAGCCCAGGTTACATAAGAGTTATGAAATGGAAGACGTTTAGGACCACCAAGACTCTTTCTAAAGTTGGCCATCTGACTAAACTGAGAAGGACAAGGTAATAGAGGTGGACCAAATACCCAATGGTCTCTCGAAGAGAGCTTAAGAAATCCTCTGCTAAAATGGGAGAACCTGTCAGAAGGAGGACCGTCTTAATAGAGACAAAAACTGAACTCTTTGGGCATAACGCCAAGCAATATGGAAGTCCAGATGCTGCTCACCACCTACCGAATACCATTCCTATTGTGACACATGGTGGTGGCAGCATCATGCTAGGGCATGCTTCTCATTACCAGAGGCAGGGAGAAAGACAAGTCAGAACTGAGGGAAGAATGAATTCAACCAAATACAGAGAGGTCCTTGAAAAAATGCCCTTCTCACAACTGGAGACACGGGCAACGGTTCACCTTTTGGTATGACAATGATCCAGAACCTAAAGCCAAGAAAATGGAGTGACTTCAGGACAAGTCTCTGGGTGTCCTTGAGGGACCAAACCAAAGCCCAGACAAATCCCATGGAACATGTGTAGAGAGATCTGAAGATGGTAGTTTAGAGAGGCTTCCTATTTATTTTAAGAGAACCTGAGAAGATCTACCAGGAAGAATGGAACAAACTGCCCCAATCCAGGTGTGCCAAGTTTTGCTGAGACTTGCCTAACACAACGAAGAGCCATTATTGCTGACAAGGGGGCTCCTACAAAATACTGAATGAAGGGTTTGAATACTTACATGAAACAGATTTCAGATTTTTTATTTATTTATGTTTTCAGAATGATTTGTGCATTTTCACTTTGTCATAACAGGTTATTCAGTGTAGACCAGTGTTTCCCAACCTCGGCCCTGGGGGCGCACTGTGGCTGCAGGTTTTTGTTCCAACCAGCTTCTGTTATTAATTGGACTCCTGGGCTAATTAAGTGATGTGTTATTTCCCCAAGTTCTGTATTTTGGGAACAATATAGAAATTAGAAAATTAAGTTTGGTGTTAAAAAAAAAAAAAATTATATATATGTACCAAGCAGTTATATGGGCAATAATGGATTTTTTTCTTTTTAACAATGTTTTCATCTTGATTTTCATTCTACTTTTCTAGGTGTTCTAATTGTTTAATTAATCCATTATTTACTAATTAGTGGGTCTGACGCTAAAGTAGTTGCAGCCTTTGATTATTCAGTGGCCACAGAGAAAGGGCAAAATATAATGAAATCAACAAAAGAGAGTTAAGCATTTAAATCTAGAGCAAAAACAGAAATATTTCTAAATGTCTTATAAATGTAAAAATCTTGCTGCTGTGCTTTTCTGAATGTAGAATAAATAAAAATAATATCAGCTAATTACATGAGATCAGTGTTATCACGGATTAGGAATCTGGTTGGAACAAAACCCTGCAGCAACAGTGCGCCCCCAGGGCCGAGGTTGGGAAACACGGTGTAGACTGATAGACAAAAATGGCAAAATAATCCACTTAAAATTAAATATACAACCAAATAACGTGCAAGAAGTGAAGGGGTCTGAATACTTCCTGAACTCACTTTATATGTACTACCAGTTTCTTTTAGTTAAGAACATAAACCAGTAAATTGCCTATTTACCTGGAATGAAGCCATTTAAATCTGGCTGAATGGTTTTAAACTGATTAATGTAATACTGCCTTTGCTCATCAGTTATCTTCCAGGGATCATCATAGCTACTTGATTGCCTTCGGATTTCTTTAGCTGTTGCAGCAGATGACACAGTTCGTACCGTTGTGCTCTCCTATGTGAGCATGTTGCATTAAAAACAAACAAAAACACTTTGCTGTAATCACCTTTTATCTAATATTTTATATATTATACACACATATATATATAAAAATATATATATATATATATATATATATATATATATATATATATATATATATATATATATATATATACACACACACACACACACATACATACACACACAGTATAACAAATATAGACAATTTGAATTTTACATCATCAAAACTACTAAATTGTACTTAATTCAAAATGCTCTAGCATCAGAAATCTAACTCAATTTAAAATTAGAAACTGGTAAAGCTTACAGAAGATCTACCTGTAAATTAAGGTAGATCTAATTAAATAATATTTTCATAGTTACTTTAAGTTATTAAAAACACTAAAACACTGATACTGCTGTACCTGAACTGAAGCTGGATGCATTGTTGGGAGGGTGCTGGTTGGAGGTGTATCTGTAAAACTGACCCAGCTTTCCTGAACAGGTGGAGGAGAGTGGGTGAGCCACATCCCATCACCAGAGACTGAACCTTCAACAAAACAAAACAAAAAAAAAAAAAAACTCATCTATTAGTAAATAACAACTGATCCACAAACACAAGACACAAACTTGCATGCTTTGTACATTAATAGCATTTAAAAGTATAAAAGAAGCACAATCCAATGTGGTACTGCATAAGAGGACATTTAAATAAAATGAGAGAATAGAAGTGCGGTATACAAAAATGAAAAAGCTGTGTGAACCATAGTTTATGTGTAGTAAATGTTAAAATTACTAATGAGTTAAATAAATTCTGGCAGTCCAACTAATGGGAAAGATGTCATTAAGAATAGTCAACAGTATAATGTAGGGACCAGAAAACGGAAATCCAAAGGAGAAAACAATTCAATTAACAAATAGATAAAAGTCAAGATGCTATATTAGGCAAAGGAACATTTGAATGAAGAACGAATGAAATGTTGACACGCCTAATTTGCATGGACTTCAGAACCGTAAATTGGCTAAAAAGCAACAGTTTAATCACTCACTGCATTAAAATTGATTAAAATTCTGAATGCATAGGCAAAAGATCTAGAGGCAGATATCGAATATGAAGTTGCAATTACCAACAGAAGAGGGTACAGCACAAACTAAAATGTGCATTATTATTGAGCAAGCTTTACAGTAAACTGACAGATGTCTTCATTTAGTTTTCCTAGAATACATTTATAAAATTCAAACAATTTCTGAACTGCTCCCAACAGTCATTTAAAGCATCAGAATTAAATTTACCACTGAAGCTTATGAAAAATGATTTATTTTTTAGCTAACATGAGGAGCAATGTGTTGTCTTAATGGACAAGATATAACACTATTTTGGCCCACTAAAAGGAAACAACTTATCAGCCACTACCCACTGCCTGGAACACTGCAATTGCAGGAACTGCAATCATTTAAAAAAAGCAGTACAACTGTAGCCAAAATTTCATATCTGTGGTGAACACTCCACTGATACAAAAAAATACTATGATAGCTAACGGAAAGCATGAGATGAAAACAGTTGTTGCTCATCTCTAAACACCTGGTTGTGCTTCTCCAAAAGGAGTCCAGACAGTTGCAGTTGCACCTGGTGTTCTCTCAGAGTTTCCTCCGCTGGGATGCCGCTTGTGCTTTCTCCAGGTGTGTGGAGATGAGGGAGGAGACTGATTTGGGGAGACAACTGGTGAAGTAGAATCCGGCTGAAAAAATAAAAAACAAAGCAAATGGAACCTTTCAACTCATCTGCAATGTACAAAAAAAAAAAAAAAAACAAATGTAACAAAATTTCAGAAATGTTTTTATCGGAGACAGTTTCATAATAAAATGAAACATTTCCACATTCTGCTCTTCACAGCATCTTGCACTGGATTAAGCAGGTGAAAAAATGGATGGATGGGTATTCTAACCCTACCATTTACTTACACCAACATGTTAATATACACTAAGCACATTAGTTGACTAGGTCATCACATTGTAATTTGTTTCTGCATATTTATTACATCATTATGGGTTACAGATTTTCTGCAAGCATATTGACTAGAAATGTATCAACAAACTTGTTCATCTACAGAATAAACTGCTGACCCGTTATGCACTAAGCAAAATAAAAGGAAGTTATGTGCTCAGATAAACTTTTGAGCAGTACTTATTTTGGCACTGCCTATGTGTTTTACCACTCATAAAATACTATGTTACACCAAAAAACAAATATTTGCAAAGATATTTAGTCAATGTAAAGATTTCAAAATATCACATTTTTTCATGGCCTTAACAGACAGGAAAATAAAGAACCTGGCCCTTGTGAGAGGTAACCTAACACAAAACAAAATCAAATACTGAGTATTCTAATGTACTTTAAAATTAATTTTAAGAAGGGAAAATCAGGATATGCAACTATAAATTCAACTTTAAACACAATCACAACCAATGCAGTCCACCTTTAGCATGAATACCAAAATGATAATTAAAAAAGTAAAATGTAAGATGAAACATTTTTAAAACAATATTACTCAAGGTATAGATAAAACAAGAAATATTATGCTCATTCTTTTAGTTAAGGCTGCTGCTACTATATCACGTTTAAGAAAACATATGCATTTAAATATCTGTAACGACATTTTGTTCAGGTTGAGAAAGACATATGCCTAATTATACTTTGAACATCTTTGTACCCCCCACCCCCTTAGCAGTTAAAAGTAATTAACATTACAACCTGAATTCAAGTTAATATTTGTAGAAACATGCCCAAGTCTGTGTGGGCACGAAGAATGCACCATGAAAATCAGTTCAGTAATTAAAACTGACTGGATCTTTTCATCAGGATGGAAATTGCTTAAAATGTCTGCTGAAGGAATAATTACCCTAATATATTTTGATGTCTGAACTTGAATAACTTCTTTTTTTATTCCATACAATCATTAATTTAACTTTAATTTAAGAAGCATTCTTTGGCTAGAACAAACCTATCAATCTTTATTTTATTTTGTGCCATTAAAGGCATGCACCATCAGAAGATTTACTGAGCAAGCGACTTTGCTGCATTACACAAATTTGCAAATTAATCAAGACAGTGAATATTAAAAAGGTCTAGTATAAATAAAAACAAAACAATAGCACTGACTAATGCCAGAAAGAGTTAGAAAATATATAATTAACAGCAAGTACCATAAAAAGGGATCTATGAAGAATACACAAGACTAAAATATCAAATTTTACTATGATGAACAAGTACATCAATAATCAAGTACATATAGTATGAGCAAAGCTTTCACTGCCAGCTACTGTAGTTTAACTATAGTACAGTGCTATCATTTCTATCACAGTGAAAAAACGAGAAGCTGAAAACTTAAATGAAGGGATAGCAGTTAAAGAGTTTAGATAGAAAAAGTACATCTTTAGTCTGGATTTAAATATTAAAGCAGAGAGAATCCCACAAACAGGCCAACAAAAACAATTTCAAAGAATAAGAACCAAAGCCTTAAATACTGCCCGCCCTACATTTGTAGAACAGGCGCTTTGAACAGTGAAAGATCCAATACCAGAAGCATCTAGTGATGTGAAAGGGGCTGTAACATTTACAGTATTAAGGAAATATCCTGAGACAGACTGTAGATATAGGATATTTAATATGGAAACACTCACAGTACATTCCAATTTAGGGATGCTGAATCCCAAAATGCTTTGTCAAAAACTATATATACTGCTTTGTAATATACTCTATTAGGCCAAGAATAACTGAAAAGCAACTTTTACAAGCCCATAACAAATATTTCCTCTATGGCAAACCTGTTTTATTTCTCATTTGCATAGTTTTTTTCTGCATGTTTAAAGATTTCTACTATTGGTTTATTCTCTAGAAAAACCAAGACTCGAGAGGGTGGGTTATGAAATCGGCATTAAATTTCATTACTGTTTTATAAAGCCTGTCGTTCTGTGATCTGACGATGGATGGTTTTATTCCATTCAATCTTCTGTGACTTTTCATAGATTTACTTCCTGATGTGTGATTTCTGAACACTGTTTTTGATATGGGCGTAATCTATTTGCATCTTAATAACTAATCCTGGATATTCAAATGTAGACCCTTACCAACAGCACTTCCTAGCAAAATGCGACTGTATGGAAATGGTGCTCTTATCCCTTTTTAAATGCCTGTCTCACCCACCTGATACTCTGCCTTATGCTCCTCGTGTATTTTTAGGCAAGCAGGGGTGGAGTTAAAGATCACAGAAAAAGTACTGCGTGTATACAGTTTGTACACATCTGCATGAGTTTTCACATTAGTATCACAGGAGACTAGTACGCATAGTGACAGATCATTAAATTTTAAACAATATACATTTTCATTAGGTCAAAGTATGTGCTCACTACCTATTACAAATTCTTAATACAAGTATATAATTTTGCATTTTGGGTCCGGTTCATAAACAGCAGGACTTTATTATGGAGATTCAAAAAAAGTAATTAAAAGCAGGTTTTAGCCAGAAAAGAGATTTTTAGTACATGCCAAAAAATAATATCGGGCACTGATGTGTCGATCTCTACATAGGCATTGTTATCAGTGGAATTAAGCAAAGCACATTTACTGCATTACACTTCTAATGTGAAAGACCAACATTTGAAAAGTCATGCTCCTTGAATGATATGACAGTAAACTAAATGACCATTAACAATGTACTTGGCAAACAATTCCATATGCTTCAAAGCACTAAACTCTGCCCACATGCATCATCCCTGGGACAGACAATAAGGCCTCTTTAAAAAAAACAAAAAAACAAAAAAAAGGATACACAAAGTCAGACGTTATCCAGTTAAAAAAAAAGTTTTGCTTTGAAAACAGTTATTACACGTGTCTCTGTATATGACACCAATTGCTTAATACAGCACTTATACCAAGAGCAACTGCAGATAAATATTCGCTACTCTTCCATTGCCTGTCTTCTTCTCAAAGTGATGTGCAGGTTATTATTCAGTCATGATTTGCCTTTCTAAAGCATATAGACTCTGTATTGTAGCGTCTGCTTGATAAGACAATACAGTCATATGAAAATGTTTGGGAACCCCTCTCAGCCTGCGTAATAATTGACTCTACTTTCAACAAAAAAAAAATAACAGTGGTATGTCTTTCATTTCCTAGGAACATCTGAGTACTGGGGGGTGTTTTCTGAACAAATATTTTTAGTGACGCAGTGTTTAGTTGTATGAAATTAAATCAAATGTGAAAAACTGGCTGTGCATAAATGTGGGTCCCCTTGTCATTTTGCTGATTTGAATGCCTGTCACTGCTCAATGCTGATTACTTGGTTTGATTAACTCATTAAGCCTTGAACTTCATAAACCGGTGTGTCCAATCATGAGTGGTAAAAGGTATTTAAGGTGGCCAATTGCAAGTTGTGCTTCCCTTTGACTCTCCTCTGAAGAGTGACAGACAGCATGGGATCCTCAAAGCAACTCTGAAAAGATCTGAAAACAAAGATTGTCGAGTCTCCTGGTTTAGGGGAAGGCTACAAAAAGTCATCTCAGAGGTTTAAACTGTCAGGTTCAACTGTATGGAATGGAATCAGGAAATGGAAGGCCACAGGCACAGTTGTTGTTAAACCCAGCAAGTCTGGCAGGCCAAGAAAAACACAGGAGCGGCACATGTGCAGGATTGTGAGAATGGTTACAGACAACCCATAAATCACCTCCAAAGACCTAAAAGATCATCTTGCTGCAGATGGTGTATCTGCACATCATTCTACAATTCAGCACAATTTGCACAAAGAACATCTGTATGGCAGGATGATGAGAATGAAGCCCTTTCTGCACTCACGCCACAAACAGAGTCACTTGTTGTATGCCAATGCTCATTTAGACAAGCCAGATTCATTTTGGAACAAAGTGCTTTGGACTGATGAGACAGAAATGGAGTTATCTGGTCATAACAAAAAGGGCTTTGCATGGCAGAAGAATAACACCGCATTCCAAGAAAAACTCCTGCTACCTACTGTCAAATTTGGTGGAGGTTCCATCATGCTGTGGGGCTAGTTCAGGAACTGGGACCCATGTTAAAGTCAAGGGTCAGATGAATTCAATCCAATATCAACAAATTCTTCACAATAATGTTCAAGCATTAGTCACCAAGTTAAAATTACACAGGAGTTCGCTATTCCAACAAGACAATGACCCAAAACACAGTTTCGAAATCTACAAAGGCATTCATGCAGAGGGAGAAGTACAATGTTCTGGAATGGCCGTCACAGTTCCCCGACTTGACATTTAATCAAAAATCTATGGGATGATTTAAAGCAGGCTGTCAATGCTCGGCAGCCATCAAATTTAACTGAACTAGAGAGATTTTGCATGGAAGATTGGTCAAAAATACCTCCATCCAGAAACCAGACACTCATCCAAGGCTTTAGGAGGACAGCACCTAGAGGCTCAACTAAGTATTGATGTAATATCTCAGTTGGGGTGTCCAAATTTATGCACCTGTCTCATCATTAGCATCAAGGAAATTTTCATACACACCCTTACAAAGCAGATATGTTTACTGTTAAAGCAGTAATGGAAGAAAAAGTTTTTTGTCACATCTTTTCAGTATTACCTGGTCCTTACTGACCCTTTAGAAACTGAGAAAAGCTGTCAAACTAATTTTGTGAATTGCCTGGATGAACATCTTGTAATAAACCAAACAAAAACAAAATTACAAACTAAAAACTGCAGAAAAAAGAAAAGAAAGCCAAGTCTTTACAAGGACAGAATGACTTTCAGTGAAGTCTTTTGGCTTAGCTCATGAGAAAGCTCCTACCCAACGGAAACTTCTGTAACCAACAACTCAATTCCTTAATCCACTGGCCATGAGAACTGTGGCTTAGGACTGCTGACTCAGTTTGCCCTAGTAAATTAGGTTGGGACTTGCCTACTCTGAATAGTTGCTTCCATCTCATCGAAGAGATGATCGATTCAGTAGAGATTTTCAAACTGGGAAGACTACTACATTATCCTGAATTTACTGTCATGTGTCAGTAACTATTCCAAGTTAGCTCAAGCTTTGTAATGTTAAGCATTATTTTCCTAAAAAACACTGAAGATAAATATATTGAATTATTGAAGGAATTAACATGACAAACAAAAATGCAGAGATATCCTACTGCTTTCTAATTTTGTTCTACCAATATGGAGGGACTTGTTTAATTGCTATGAAAATAAGTCCACACTATCACACTGCAGCTAGCAGAATGAGTCTACAGACTCAAATGGTTTTTGTCACATACTGGTCCTCGCAATGGCATTAACTAGGCTTCACCAGACAAAATATTTTTCAATTTCACTGATATAAAAAAAACTAATTTGGGTATTTTACTGCTATATTTCACCTCTAATAAGGTATGTTAAATTTCTCTAATCAGCATCTTTAAGCAACACTACTGTACTATACTATTAGTCAATCAACTATAGCCCATCTGTTGTTCTTTGGACATTAGAACAATCTGGACAAGGACAGGCCATTCAACCCAACAAAGTTCACTGTTCTTACATACTTAATTCTTCTAAACTAACATCAAGTCTAGTTTAGTTAACATCAAGTCCTACTTGGTAGCTTATTCCATGTGTCTATGGTTCTCTGTGCAATGAACTAATTTTAAAATAATAATACATTTATATAGCGCCTTTCCCATGCTCATGGCGTCTCAATCCACTGTAATAATTCCCCTCATAAGTTTAAACACTTCAATTATGGCTCCTCTTAATTTTCTTTTGCTTAAACTGAAAAGGCTCAGGTCTTAATCTTTCTTCATAATTCATCTTCTGTAACTCTGGAATCAGCCTAGTCACTTTCCTAGCACTGCTATATTCTTTTTGTAGCAGGGAGACCAAAACTGAACACAGTACTCCAGATGAGTACTAACCAGTGCATTATAACGCACTGTAGATTGCAAAAGGTTTCAAAATGTTCTCTTTAACACTACCAAAAATACCTAAATATTAACTTTATTAAAAAAAATACCAGAAACAGAAGAAAAAAAAATTACTTGTGATTCAGTTGTTGATCCACGAGGTTGAATCATTTCATGACCACCAGAAACCTTCTTAGACTGTATTCTGCCTGGTGGTGGAGGAATGACACCTGAATACGTTCCTTGATTTTCTGAATCTGAAGAGTACGTAGCTGCGTGTCTTGACTCCTGTTCGTTTTTTGCTACTACAAACCTAGGCAGAGGAAGATCCTTCACTGTGAAAAATTAAAGGAAAAATTGTTACATAAAGAATTCAAAGCATATCTACAAACAAAGAAAGTAATCTGCACAAACAGATGCAGTGGCAGAAAATAAGGAAAACATCCATAAATGTATATTGTGTTTCAAAATAACTGAACTGACAGAAGTAAAAAGTGGCAGAATGTAGCATAGATCTGTAAAAAGAATTGTGTAAACCAATCTAATTGAAATGTGAACACAATGGCATGGACTCTTCTGTCATATACCTGGAAAACCTCAAAGTAAATGAGACAAAGGCTTGAAGATCTAGAAGATAAGCTCCTTAACCTTAAGCTCGTCTCGTAAGATAAATTTTTGTATGCAAAGTTCTTAACAGCATCCTCTGCCATTTTTCTCTGGTTTGGTTCTCTTAGTTTACCTCTAGCACAGTTATCCAGCAAGAAAAACTAGTAAAGAGTAACTAGGGATGCTGATTGTCGTTAACATGTGTAACTGACACAATAAAAATTTCTGTGATTACATTTTTTTTTTTTTTTTTTTTTACACAAAACCTAAATGTGCTAATTTAATCTAGTTAATTTGAGTGAACTTCACATATTGTAAAAAAGCAGCACAAAATGAATCTAACTCTATTAACAGTAGTAGCAAGTCACCAGGGCCCTTGTTTGTATGTTTCTTGATAAAGATCAAAATATATTAGAACCTATACACTTAAAAGAATGTGAACGCACAAACCACATTTTTAAATTAACCGATATTAACAGGACATGGAAAATAAGTACACTTGTTCAATTCTACAGTTTTACATATTAAAGCATTTATAACAATCATATAGTGGTCACCAACTCTAAAAATTAGATAAACTAAACCTCAGGTGCCGAACACAACAGTTTTTATTTCGTCTTTATTTATTACACAAAAGTTATGTAACTATGTAGACACCATGTGCACAGAAGTAATTTCACTATTAGTAAGTGACTGAAAATTAACTTTTAGCATAAAAAGGGCATTTGCTTCTTCATATGACTCTATACTTCAAGATATGCATCACAAATATTCACAAGTCATACCATTAATGCATTTGGTTCTAAACAAAAGGCATGATATACTGTACTGTATAAATAAAGTTATGTACAAAACATCCAACAGTTAGAGGATGAAGAGAGATAACTTATGGCCAGCATATCAAATCAAATCTTAATGAGACAGCAGTGCCATGTACTACAAACATGAAATAAGCAGACACAAGACTAAACAAAAACTAAGAGAAATTAAAATATATGAAACAAGATAAATAATTTTCTTTATTAATTGCAACAAATTGTTATTTTTAAACTTACCAGAGTTTAAGCTTTCAACCCTCAAAGGCAGACCAGACTGAGCTATGGCTACTAGCTTCAAGGCAATATAAAATTGGCTGCGTCCAAAATGACCAAGTCGTTTTGCACCACAAAGCTCTTTAATCTGAGAGGCAAATAAAGAGATAAATAGAATTTTATATAGATATAATTAAAAGTTAAAATTTGAAGGTAAAAATGAGAAAGTATTAAAGAAATTATTTATTATTCATGTTAATATAGCCACACTGACCGACAGCAGAAAATGAGGTTTAAATAAAATGTTACTACAGTTACTGATCCAGAAAGTGCCATGATGAAAATCCCATTAAGTAATAAGAATGCTCAGGTAGATGTCAAAACATTCTGAAATAACTATTACTTATTAATCTGATTATTTTTAAATGATTTACTAATTCCATAACTGTCACAGCAGAATATTCTTTCCTTTGGCAGTCGGCATACATATGCTGTAGGACTGCTTCAATTTTTAAACTGGCAACATCTGTGAATCTTTCACAAGTGAGCATCTGAAGTCAAAATGAGGAGGAACAATTAGGCAAAATTTACCATTTTAATAAACATAAGAACACTCGACAGTATAAAGCTACACACTGATGCAACTTTTTCCCTTTTATAATAAATGCACAATGTGATGTCATCAGGTTCAGTTGTGCTATCCATTAGGAATTCATTTTGGGTATAGGCCAGGCCAGGGTTATTCAAGGCAAACCTTAAACTGTAAATTTTCTGATTCACTTCCATCTTACAAAGTACCATTTGGTCCAGACATAACACAGTGAAAACCCATAAAATTAAAAATATGTAATGCATAAATTACATGGTCAGTTCATGGTTGATTACACAGTCCTACATTCATATGCTCTTGATCAGATTTGATCTACAACAACATTTATTTATATAGCACATTTTCATACAAAAAGTAGCTCAAAGTGCTTTACATAATGAAGAATAGAAAAAGAAAAGACACAGTAAGAAAATAAAATAAGTCAACATTAATTAACATAGAATAAGAGTAAGGTCCAATGGCCAGGGTGGACAGAAAAAACAAAAAAAAATCTCCAGAAGGCTGGAGAAAAAAATAAAAATCTGTAGGGATTCCAGACCATGAGACTGCCCAGTCCCCTCTAGTTGACTTGACTTTGTAATATCATAACAGTCGACAGCATGCAAGATTGTTTCACTGCAGCAACTCTACTCTCTACTAGTTGAAGGCAATTATGAAACTACGTGCCAAAGCTAAACAATTTTTTGTGCTCTAATACAGGCAGATATAGCATGTGTCTATCTGCTCAGAGTAGTATCTTTAAATCTTAAACCTTGCGTTTAATCTTGGATGGGTGGCAGTCTACAGTGAGTGCTCTCTACAATGCCCTAATGAATTGTCCTTTAGTCAGGTTACAGCACCTGAAAATTGATTCAGGACCGTCTACCCACAGCAAAGTGAATATAATATTGGCGAGTCTAGTGAAACCCTTTCTTTTCACAGGTGCATTCATTTGCAAAGATACTCTGACAATGGCCTTTTCATCATATCAAAGACTCGTGTTGGGTTGCTTAACAAATATTTATTCAATTAGCTCTGAGTGTTCTACTTTTCTCAGCTCTGTTTGTGGAGCTCTATTTGCAGAGTCATTGAAATACTGCTTAAAAATAGACCACCTTTAAATGCATTTTAATTTGTTTTATCTGAAACAATAGTCTTTAATTCTTTCTACTGCAATACCTCTATTAATCTTAAACTACATCATCATTTCATCAATCAAATATACAATCCATCCATCCATTATCCAACCCACTTTTCCATTTAGGTGTACTACATTTACTTCTCATGAACAGATCAAGTATTAAAGGCTCTTGTATTTTACAGTTTTACTTTTAAATGCATTTCTATTTGATTTGTGAAGCATATTTTAATGATGCACTCTCTGAAGGATAAAATATAAAATAATGACTGTCTGACAGATAAATGCTAGATCAGCCGTATTTATACATTATACCCACCTCAGTTATACTATGATAAAAGTAAATCGGAGAAATTTTATTTTCTCACTGCTAATCCAAAAAGAACACCTTATAAAATATATAAAATGTATGCTTTAACACCACATATGAAAAATTCATTTACATGGCATCTGCTACATTATCAACATGGCACACTACTTATGGCACATGATACCATACCATTCTTAACTGCACTCAATGCAAATTAGGGCCACGGGCATACGACAGAAAATAACCTTGGACTGGGCTCCAGGTCATTTCAGGGTCCACTTTATAGTGCAAATATATAACTGTGAATCCACCTAACCTACATCTTTTGGGAAGTTTTCAGGAAAAAAAAAAAAAAAATCAATCTATCTGGAGGGGAAAAAATGCAGATGTGGGAAGAACATCCAAATTCCACATAGGCATCATCCAGCCACAAGATTCAAGCCCAGGATGCTACAATGTGTTAAGAATAAAATCAAACTTATCTGTAACTTATTAATGCATTTACATATATTTTATTATGAGTAAAACATTTTTAAAGAGAAAATTACAAATATATAACTTTGACAGTATTCAATTGATACTCATGCTGAGGATTTATGAGACATGAAGCTAAGATGACTCCTGCATTACAGTACAACTCTTAAAAGTTATACGCAGAGAGATACTTACAGCATAACATGCCAGAAATTAAACAACATGGTACAATTTATACCATCATAGCATCTGTATTTTAAAATCAATGCATAAATTGTAAAGATAGTAAGATAAGATCTAAATGACAAAAACAAAGATCAATATCAAAGAATTACCGAGGGGAAAAAGGAAAAGACGGTACAACGGTGTAGACAATACAACTCTGTTGAGAGTGGTTAAAATGGTCCAGTTAATCAGAGATCTCTTTACACTAGTGTTGTCATGGCTTCAAAATGCTATATACTGCATGACAACACAATTAGCTCTGCAGCAGGTTTAGTAATTTTATGTAATATGTGCTCAAAAAAGTTTTTATTATTTTTCATTTATTTATTTATTTATTTTTAAAGCCGAGAACCACAAATTCATACAGGATATTTTTGGCATGAGATACTTATTAGAACACCTTTCAGTTAGGACAAATATTTAACAAAGAAAACCAACAGATTATGCCCTTTCCACCCACTGAGTAATACTACAACATTCAGTGTTAAAACAGTTCTTTAGCTAGTTGCTACATATGGGCCAATAAATTGTTAACACCCATGCAATCATCTGGTTGACTTGTGACAACAGCATAATGTTAGCACTTGCAACAGCAATCAATTTTCACCACAAATGTTTTTCTGTCCTATTGTTACTTGTTCTGTTTTATAGATGGTATGTCTCTCTCTCTTTATAAAAGTGTGTGTGTATATATATATATATATATATATATATATATATATATATATATACCTATGTACTATATTGTTGTTGCATGTGATTGCACCAGTTGCATAAGCAAAAACGCTCATTTTACTGAAAAGTACACAAAAAGTTGTATATTTAAATGATCAGAAAGTGGCTTTCAATCAGAAGTTACCACTTGCCTGCAGGGAGAATACCACTGTTTTCCATGATACGACTATGGCTTCAGATTTGGAGACACTAATTCTTCCCAGAACATATCACAATCAGCTATGACCTGGTTCAATGTACAATGTAGATGGGACAAACTGAAGAGATAAAACACTTAATTTCCAAAACCTGGATGCTCTTCAAACCACAGCCACAGTTTGATATCCTACATATTAAAATCAGGAACATCAACAGAGATAAGGTGCACATTTAAGGAGGACAGGAATAACCTTTCCTTTTTTTTTTTTTTTTTTTAAGGTGTGTCTCAGATCTTTACTGTATCTGAATTGTCAAAGTGAATAAAAGAAAGAAAAAAAAAAACCTCAAAATTATTGGCACATAAACTTTGCATTTTTAGTACCATTTCAATGTTTATGGACCAAAATACTATTCTCAGGTTGTCAGTATCTGATTTTATCCTACAGCCTGCAAATATAGTTGGAACACAAGCCTACTATGCAGTATTCAGATGTTTACTCCCTTTGCACAACAACAATTATAAAAAGTGTTAAAGTGAGTAACACTGCCACATCATGAATCTGGAGTCCTCAGTTTGTATTCCATGCTTCATCACTGCATATGTGGAGCCAGCATGACTTCCCCATATCTGCAAGAGTTTTCCTCCAGGTACCACAGTTTCCTTTCATTTCTCAGAAGATGTGCTGGTTTGATTAACTGGCAATTCCAAATCTGCCTTGTGTGAAGTATGTGAGTATGCACAGGAGTGGGCCCTGCAATGGAAAGGATGTCCTGTGCAGAGTTGCTTCCTGCATCCCTTTTTATACTGCCATACAGACAACCACACAGAGCAACCCTCAACTGCATTAGGTTTGAGAATTTTATGTTTCAAGAGCAGTTGATCCACCTTAATAAAAGGACAAATGTCTGTAATTGTGTGTTTGTGTCCATCCAGTTGCCAGGGATAGGAAGAAAAATTTAAAACATTGGCAAAACATGAAAAAAAAAATAAACTAGATAATACGAAATAAGTGTCTAAGAAAAAGAAAATTGGGCTTATTGACGTTCTCTCCCACCTCCGGAAACAGCAGTGCTGTAGCAACTTTCTTGCACCTAACTCAGGCCACATGAATAAGGTTTATAGCTGTAACACTAATGACTAGTAACTCTGCACGGTGGGCAATGGAGGAGTGAAAATAACAATAAATTGACACGTATATGGGGATGACAAATAGACTGAAGTTGCTAAAAAAGGCCAATGTGGTAGCAACCACTGTTGAATTTTCCCAGCAAAACACTTCGATGAGCGACACCGAGAGGAAGCTGTGAAAATGGGCAGCTCTATCCGAAGAGGAAAAGGCCACTGCGAGGAAAGGGATCAGGTGCGTATTAATCATATCAGACAAAATGGACAACCTACTGTATGTACAAAATAAAAAAACATGAAGTCTACGTTGATTACTTAAGATTTCAACCCACTTTAGATGGTTAGCACTACTAGTTCTTTACAAGGTATCAAAAAGGGGAAGTTCAAACCTTTGAAATATATGGGATAGATGTTTGGCACCAAATAATACATTTAATTAATATTCAGAGTCTAGTGTACACCAATTAAACAGAACTACAAAGTCTGCAATGGTCTGTACTTTTCATGACCAGGGCTCCAGAGCAAACAAAGTAACCTTAAAACTGTACAATTCCCAATTCATACAATGTACAGCTCATGCAGTGCATTTTGATTATTTCTTGCAAAAAAAAAATGCATTTCAGACTAACAAAATGTACTTAATGATGGTTCACTCTTTAAATGTCACTATGTAAAATAAAAAATATTGTGATTAAATAAATAATGGCAATGTAAACATAGCAAGCATGTTGATAAAGTACAAAACCTTTCTTTTTCAAACTGATAGTTAATATGGCGGATTATAAAGCCAAGTAAACCATGTAAAAACATATTGTTGTCTTTCGAGATTGCTACACTTCACTGTAATTACATATCACCGAGACTTAAAGTAAAACAAGTAGGAATGTTGAATTTCGCAACTGGAATGTAATGCCCAAAAGCCATAAACAAGTGGTGGCCTATTCGGGCTAATGACGATGCAAGATTTTTACAACTTTAAACAACTTGGAATAAATAAACGGGAAGAAATGCTATTCAGGAAAGAGCAGTGCACTCTTTTTCTCTAAGCTTATATATGCAGTAGTGCAACAGGCTTTTGAAACTTGCTCTCTTCTGTTTAATCTCACTCTTCACCCACAGAATATCATTCATTTGTAAATTTATTTTGATTCATCGATCCACTTTTGATGGCAAGGTGAGACAGTGGCTAGCACTGCTACCTTTTACATCCAGCAAACCTTAGTTCAAATTCTGCTTGCGGAAATAGTCAATGTGGAATTTGGATAAAGGTGTTCACATTATGTTAACTATCAATTATTACTTGGACCTGTGCTAGTGTGGTTGTAGGTTTGAGCCTGCATTAAACGGATGGGTGACTTGTCCAAAGCCGTTTCCTGCAGTAGTTCCTGTGCTGCTCGGACAGGCTCTAGGTGTCTGCGACACTGAATTGGATAAAGAAGGTTTCAAAATTTTCTGTCAAGTTATCCTCATATCCATGTTGGAGTGGAAAGAGTGAAAGGGGTGTTCAGTAATTTATCATGCACTTGTGATACAGATCTAAACTTGTCACTGGACATGGACATGTCGTGACATATGACATATAAAGTTCGAGGTCATTTTATAGCAAGCACTCCAAGAAAGAAAGTGGAAAAGACATCTACCGTATATACTCGCATTTAAGTTCTCCCGCGGATAAGTTGGGGCTTGATGTAACTGTATAATTTCCAGTATTTTCTAATGTCGGTCGTAAAAGTCGAATGCAGAAAACTCACACTATTGGTCCAAGAGATTATGATATACTAACACCCACCTGAGAGAGTAACCATGTAATTGTGCCTACATGACCACACGGTAATACCCGTACTATTCTGAAGCGACGATTGCCCCGTTTTGTGTTTTTTGCATTTCAACCCCTCATGCAGTTTTATCATAAGAGAATCCCTTATCTACGATGGAGCATTTGATCAGAAAAATTATGAAGCCTGTTTTAAACTAAAAGTCGTTGAAGTGGCGAAAGAAATTGGTAACAGCGCTGCTGCAACAAAATTTGATATGTCTGAGAAACTGGTGTGAGATTGGAGGAGGCAAGAAGTAAAAAAAAAAAAAGTAAAAATTAGGTGTTGTATTTTTGAACAGGCGTATATAAGTCAGGGTCTGATTTTATGATCGATTTTTCGAGTTTCAAGACCCAACTTGTATGCGAGTATATACGGTACCTGCAAGTCTACAAAGAAACTGACAGACTGGGAATATCATTCTGACATTAAAATTTCCTACAAAGGAAGGAGAGAAGCTGTTGAAGGAAGAGGTTAAATGCTTTGTATGGTGATGACGCACCTTCCGAGTACAAGATAAAGTTTCAGCCCAAGCAATTTAAATGGGATTGGTAGTCGATTTTAGATGACCCACACACACAGGAAATGTGCCAAAAATATGGCAATGATTATGGAAGATCATCATGTTAAGGTTAATTTATAGCCCACAAAATAGGCATTTCAGCTGACAGTTTTCATAATTGTCCATTCTCATTTGATGATGTCAAAGGCCAGTTCCCAATAGGTTTTCCAAATGCTGACACTGGATCAGAAAAGCAGGTCAACAGGAATTCTGTTAGGAGAACTTTGACCTTCTTAAAAAAAATCCCACCGACTTTTTCCTCACGGATTGAATATGTGGATGAAATGTGATAAAACTACCATGACCCTGCAACCAAATAAGTGTCCATGTAATAGAAGCTATGGGGGTCCCCAACCCTTTTTGTGTGTAGTTTTCAGCAGGAAAAGTCATGACAACAATTTTCTGAAATGCAAAGGATGTTTAGCTGTTGAAATTCATACGCTACAAGTCAACCATTACTGGAGAAACTTGTGTTTTCACACTGAAATCATTTCAAGACGACATCGAATAGAAACATCAAGGAAAACCTTCAGCAGATATTTTGCTGCTTCACAATAATGCCCCATCCCACAAATCACAACAATTGAACGATACTGTTATTGAATATGGATTCACGGAGCTTAATCATCCACTGCACCATCCAGACTTGGCCACCACTGATTATTTTCTCTTTCAATACCTGAGCAAGTTCCTACATGGGTGGCAATTTTCTGAGAATGACCTCAAGGAGGCAGTAATGGGCTGGTTAGAAGACCAAGATGAGTCCTTCTATTCCAAAGAGATTACATCACTGGAGGTAAAATGGACCAAGTTGAAGTCAAACAGAATTGCACTTAAAAGTAGTGAGGGGAGTTTAACCAGAGGTTATTTTCATATTCGGGTTGATAAATTATTGAACACTGTTCACACTTCAGCAGTGAAAGCAAGGCATAAACTCCCCTCTCACAGGGCTAGAATTAGTCACCTTCTGCATCACAAATATACTTCTATGACAGCACAGAGGCCTGCAGAAAAACAAACTATTGACTGCTAAAAGCTGGTCCAAGTTACAACAGACTGCTTTCCAACTTAGAGAATGTTATGTACAAACAGTTCCCTCTGGCACCAATAGTTTGGAAAATTCCTAAAGGATAAAACGTTTGTAGGATCAGATAACATCACAGAAATACGCACCTTAACTGTTAGTGAAAAATTGTTTCTTGTTTTATCAAGTTGGCATACATTGGAAGGAATAGCGATACACAGTAAGCAGACACTGAATAAACATCACAGAAGTATATTCAGTCTAATTTGCCTTAACACAGCCAATGTGCATTATTATAATAATAATATTACAATGAAATGTCCCAGTTTACTAAGATAATAGCAGTATTAGCCAATCAAAAATGCATTACATACAGTGGAGCAAAAAAGTATTTAGTCAGCCACCAAATGTGCAAGTTCTCCCACTTAAAAAGATGAGAGAGGCCTGTACTTTTCATCACAGGTATAGATAGATAGATATACCTCAACTATGAGAGACAAAATCAGAAAAAAAAAAAAATCCAGAAAAATCACATTGTCTGATTTTTAAAGAATTTATTTGCAAATTATGGTGGGAAAAAAGTATTTGGTCAATAACAAAAGTTCATCTCAATACTTTGTTATATACCCATTGTTGGCAATGACAGAGGTCAAACGTTATTTGTAAGTCTTCACAAGGTTTTCACACACTGTTGCTGGTATTTTGGCCCATTCCTCCATCCAGATCTCCTCTAGAGCAGTGATGTTTTGGGGCTGTCGCTGGGCAACATGGACTTTCAACTCTCTCCAAAGATTTTCTACGGGGTTGAGATCTGGAGACTGGCTAAGCCACTCCAGGACCTTGAAATGTTTCTTACGAAGCCACTCCTTTGTTACCCGGATCATTGTCATGCTGAAAGACCCAGCCATGTTTCATCTTTAATGCCCTTGCTGACGGAAGGTTTTCACTCAAAATCTGACGATACATGACCCCATTTATTCTTTCCTTTACACAGGTCGGTCGTCCTGGTCCCTTTGCAGAAAAACAGCCCCAATGCATGATATTTCCACCCCCATGCTTTACAGTAGGTATGGTGTTCTTTGGATGCAACTCAGCATTCTTTCTCCTCCAAACACGACGAGCAGAGGTTTTACCAAAAAGTTCTATTTTAGTTTCATCTGACCATATGACATTCTCCCAATCCTCTTCTGGATCATCCAAATGCTCTCTAGCAAACTTCAGACGAGCCAGAACATGTACTGGCTTAGGCAGGGGGACACATCTGGCACTACAGGATTTGAGTCCCTGGCGGCGTAATATGTTACTGATGGTAGCCTTTGTTACTTTGGTCCCAGCTCTCTGCAGGTCATTCACTAGGTCCCCCCGTGTGGTTCTGGGATTTTTGCTCACCGTTCTTGTGATCATTTTGACCCCACGGGGTGAGATCTTGCGTGGAGCCCCAGATTGAGGGAGATTATCAGTGGTCTTGTATGTCTTCCATTTTCTAAAAATTGCTCCCACGGTTGATTTCTTCACACCAAGCTGCTTACCTATTGCAGATTCAGTCTTCCCAGCCTGGTGCAGGTCTACAATTTTGTTTCTGGTGTCCTTTGACAGCTCTTTGGTCTTGGCCATAGTGGAGTTTGGAGTGTGACTGTTTGAGGTTGTGGGCAGGTGTCTTTTATATTGATAACAAGTTCAAACAGGTGCCATTAATACAGGTAACGAGTGGAGGACAGAGGAGTCTCTTACAGAAGAAGTTACAGGTCTGTGAGAGCCAGAAATCTTGCTTGTTTGTAGGTGACCAAATACTTATTTTCCACCATAATTTGCAAATAAACTCTTTAAAAATCAGACAATGTGATTTTCTGGATTTTTTTTCTCATTTTGTCTCTCATAGTTGAGATATACCTATGATGAAAATTACAGGCCTCTCTCATCTTTTTAAGTGGGAGAACTTGCACAATTGGTGGCTGACTAAATACTTTTTTGCCCCACTGTATAGACTGAACAGTCATTAGCTTCAAAGGAAAAATATACATTTGAAGAAGGCAATTAATTTGCACAGTCATTGAGAGTTAGCTAATTCAATGCTTGGCACATTTCTGAAATCTATAATAAGCCCTAGTCTTATCATAACCACACCCTGTCTTGTTAGTTGAAAAGATGGCTGGCTAACCAATTTGAAAGTGTTACACTCTCTGGACACTTAGATACACCTGTTCAACTGCTTGTTAACACAAATACGAATATATAAGCCAATCCCATGAATTTAGGCATGGAGACATTGTCAAGACACTTGAAGTTCAACCCAATCATCAGAATAAGGAAGAAAGGTGATTTAAGTGCTCTGAATGTGGCATGGTTGTTGTTCTCAGCCAGGCTGGTCCGAGTACTTCAGAAACTGCTAATCTACAGGTATTTTCATGCAGAACTCTCTCTAGAGTTTACAGAGAATGGTCTGAAAAAGGAATAATATCCAGTGAGCGGCAAAAATGCCTTATTGATGCCAGAGGTCACAGGAGAATGGCCAGATTGGTTCATGCTGACAAAAAGGCAACAGTAACTCCAATAAGCACTAGTTACATCTGAGGTATGCAGCTGGGCATCTCTGAATGCATAATGCATCAACCCTTGAAGATGGGGAGCAGACCACCACACTCGGTGCCACTCCTGTCAGCCAAGAACAGGCTCACCAAAATTAGACAAGATTGGAAACGTTGCTTGATCTGACAAGTCTCAATTTCTGTTGCAACATTCGGATAGTAAAGTCAGAATTTGGCATTGGATAACATAAAAGCACAGGTCCATCTTGCCTTGTAAGAACGGTTCAGGCTGGCAGTGATGGTGTAATGGTGCAGGGGATATTTTCTTGGCACCATCTGAGCATCATGTAAAAGCCACAGCCTAACCGAGTATTGTTGCTGACCATGTTCATCCTTTTAGTTCGGTAGTGTACCCATCTTCTGATGGCTACTTCCAGCAGGATAAAGTGCCCATGTCACAAAGCTCAAGTCACAGCAAAATGGTTTCTTGAACATGACAATGAGTTCATTGTACTCAAATGGCCTCCACAGTCACCAGATCTCAATCCAATAGAGTTCCTTTGGGATGTGGTGGAATGAGAGATTTGCATCATGGATGTGCAGCTAACAAATCTGCAGCAACTGCGTGTTGCTATCGTGTCAATATGGACCATAATCCCTATCCAGCACCTTGTTAAATTCAGTTCTGAAGGCAAAAGGGGGTCCAACCCCTTACTAGCAAGATGTATCCAATAAAGTGGCCAGTGAGTGTATACTGACTGAACAATAATCTTCAAAGGTGTTACATCAGATTAAAATCCAAAGAAGTTTCATAGCAAATCTACTAAAAATCTGTTATTTGCACTGACCAAAAAAAGTTCTTTTGACCTTTTATTGTTATTAGCAGGGCACGATAACCAATTTGTAACCCACTGATTAATTTTCAGCTTTTCAATAAATATCTTCCTTTTCTTGCACAATCTATGCAGTGACACATCTCACAAATTCCTTAATAATAGATTACTTTGATTCTGTGCATTAACCTGTGAAAAAATTAAAGCAACTTGAAAGGAAATTAGTATAGGAAAATTCAGCAAAACTAGATACCAGTTATTTCAGTTCAACTTGACTCAAAGAGGAATTCCCTTCGAAGGGGTTCACAGGGGCTAGAACTAGAATCAACAAAGCCACAGGGCTGAGAAAGATCAGCGCTTTTGAGCAAAATCTGCAAAATACAGTGTAGGCATAAGAGTCAATGTGCTCACCAGCGCTGAAAGTAAATAATTGATGCACCAACCATACAAAGACACGCTTCTGGAAAACTCAGCGTGTTTTTGAATTGAAGATCCACCTCTGCCCCTCATTCATTGGTCAGGAAATACAAAATATTTTACCAAAAAAGGCATACACGATACAAGCAAACAAATGGATAACAGATATATAGATTATGCAATAAGAGTTATTTGAGAATTTTTTCCTCCACGGATGTGATTCAGCATTGGTCACTACAGGGTCCCATTCAATCAGAATCTTTGATATGTACTTTCTTCATGAAAATAAATTACATTTTATTTTTGTTCTCAGCTACCAGTACAATCTACATTGGTTAATTAATATATTTAAAAATATTTAAAGGCATACTACTCCCCAAAAATGTAATATTTTATTTGTTACACAAATAAAGCAATTCATTCTTTGTTTTGTTTTTTTTTTCCCTCCTTTGTGCTTTGCTAATGTTCTGATATCTTAGTCCTAAGTGAATATAAATTTGCATCTCTGCTCTCTGCCAATCATTTTCACGCTTCAAATTTAGAGCGGCTTCGCATGTTAAGTGTGGAGAGGATGTTCCAACAAGATTTGCTCAGATTTGTGTGACAATTAAGTTTCAAGTGATTTCTATGTCAAAATCTAGTTCAAGATCAATATGTATTTTCTGTTTGCTTTAGAATATACAATTTGTTTTTGCACACATTATCTTCCACTGAAAAATAAAATTAATTTGGAGAAAAGACTGTTGGACAACACAGACTGAGAATTTTGCAGCACATACACAAGGCAAGAAATTACAGAATAGCCCATTTATTTTGCAAAAGCAATAATGTCATACCAACTTATCTTTAGCTTTCCAAGGGTTACCATGCTATGAAGAAAGAAGTAATTCTTCATTGGCACTGTTCAATATACATAATTCTTTTGACTTTTACATTGCCTACCCAATGTCAGATTAAAACACTTCTCACACAAGACTTTCCAGACAAATTGATATGAGAAATTGTGGCCAAGGCAACTGGACCTAAAACCAAAAGGATACCAGTAAAACAGAAGCTGTCAACTCACAGTGTCATATTGAGCATGTCACTTAACCTGCCTGTGCTCTAACTGTGATAATCCTTGTTTTAACTGAAGTTTATCCTGATCTAAGCAGAGGTGTTAGCCCAACATACAGAAGACATTTCTAAATGTCATCTTCTATACAAATATTTTACAATCATGACTAAATTATAGTTGAATTGGCTTACAACCATGAAAAAGCAAGCTGTTCAATTATACTTAATAGATTTTGCACATTATGATGCCTTTGTTTCATTTTCTACAGGTAAAAGCTATGTTTCATTTCATGATTAGGCAGACTAAGCATAATTCAGATGTCTCTTTCTAAATTTTGTATTCAAATGTTTCAAAAGCTTTTTGCTGTAACTGGATCCCAATTATTTACTCACCGCATTGTGAGACATTTAAACAAAACATAATAATTTTAGGGAATACAATTTACCATATTTTTCCAGCACAAGGATACAAACGTTTCTATCAGACTAATAATTCTGGCAGCACTAACGGTCCAATAGGCTAGTATATAGTTGTAATTGAAATGACTTTTAGTGAAAGTTCTGTGAAAACCCTCAGGCAGGTATTTCATGGACTTCTCCTTATTGAATAGACATTACAAAAAGAGAGATAAAGGATGAGGCTCATGAAGGTGCACAGAACTTAATGATGTGGCTAACAGTTTTTCATCCAAAATTTTTACTATAATATTATTCTTCAACAGTTACTTTTAACATATCTACTAATGCAGCTAGCAACCAAAACTTTACTTAATGTCCCGGTAGGTTCGTTTATAAAAACTCAACTGTCCCCCTTCTCCGGGTGCTTTTATTTTAACTAGGTAAAACGAACAATTCTGAGAGGTTCCAAGTGACTGATTTTACACCTTGCAACAGTGAAGAAACTTGCAGGTAATTACTCACCAAACAGCTGAAGAATGTTTAAATGTGTTAATTGATTCAGATTGTTTTTCAGGACTGGCGGTAGAACAGATTTTTTTTCACCCTTGCCCTTGGTAATTCATGCTTCCCATTGAATTGGCTGTAACTGCAGCTACACTTTTGTTTATGCACTTGCAGGTTCACTTGTAAGCTGTGACCCTTGACTGTTTTCTCTCCTGTGTATGCTTTCTCTTTAACTATTTCTGCCTTCACTCTCACTGCAACAAGCACACTAGTATAGCAAGATATTTTACCATTTAATGTTTCCTATTGGCTGATTATATTCTTATTATTCAAAAAATGGAGGTGTTGAAATAGAAAAACACATTTCATCTAAAATATACAGTACTTCAACTAATCAAAAATTAGAATTCCAGAGAGCCTCAATAGTGACTTGTCATAATGCAGATTACAGCTATTTATAATGTACTGCACACAGTAAACAACTGAATGGCTTTCTCATTTACTTTGAGGGTTTTCAGTATGAGAGGTCGGCAATTATATTTTCACTTGCTTAACTTTAAGTCAAGCAGTTTTAACATTTAATGCCTTGTGTTTACCTTTCAAGATATCTATAATTACATTGTCACGGATGCCAGGGGCCATGACCCGGCCGGGACGTCATGAGGGACCGGATGTGGGTCTGTGCCCACCCTGGATCACGTGGGGGTTGCCTTCCGGGTTGCTCTGGGGGCCACGGGTACAGGGCATGGAAGCTCCACCCTGTAGGGGCCCGTGGTCACCGCCAGGAGGCGCCCCAATGCCTTGGGGACCTGTTACCTGGTGTGGCGGAAGTGCTGGGTGGAAGATTTAGGACGGCGCCCGGAGAGCAGCCAGGAGGACAGCCGGCACTTCCGCCACGCTGGGGCGTGGCCAGAGGAGGAATGCCGGGAACACCTGGTGCTCATCCGGGAACCATATAAAAGTGGCCGTCTCCATTCATTCAGGGCTGGAGTCGGGAGGAGGAAGGACGAAGCTCAGGAGAGCTGTGGAGGCGGCCCGAAGACAAGGCATTGTGTGGCCAGGACTGTTTTGGGGGTTTGTGCACATTTTGGACTGGGTCTGAATGACCAAATAATCTGTAAATATTGTAAATAAACGTGTTTGTGGGTGACATGAACGTGTCTGCCTGTCTGTGTCCGGGTCAACTTCCACAACATTTAAATTTCACAGATCTTTAGACTCTACCGCCTCTGTAGTGATGTGGTTGATTTCTGTAATGAAGCACTAGGAAGGAGGAGTTTCTTCACTGATAGAGGACATCCACCTGATATTGTGGACAAAGTCCTCAATCAAGCCAGGAGTAAATCTCGTAACATCCCCTTCTAAGAGGCTTGAAGCCCGTATCCTGCTGGTCCTCCCATTTCACCTTAACACTCCCTCTCCCCCCCCAATGGTTATTAAACAAATTTCCCCAATTCTGTAGACTGATCCTCCACAGGAGCCTTTTTTTCTAACCTTTTCTTGATTTCCTTCCGTTAGCCACCTAACCTACTCAAATTTCTCGACAGTTCACAGCTAACTTCACAGTGGAGAGCCACATTCTTCAAGAGGCACGTTGTGCTCTAACAGGAGCCACTGTGTCAACTGCAAATAGGTCACAAATACCTTATATTTGGTCTTACTGGTAAATTCAACATTAAACAATGGGCCTCTTGCCAGTCTAAAAATCATATTTATCTCATTTTTGTTGGCCGTGTTCAGCCATCTACACAGGTGAAACAGGGAGACATCCAGCAGACCATTTCAGGGAGCATCTTCACACCATTTAAGTTAAACACCCCAAAAAGCCGATTACAAAAGGCTTCACAATCTTGTTTAGAGCCACACTGATCATTGTGTTCTTTCACAGGGATTTAAAGACTTCTTTCAGAGAAAAAACAGAAAAAGCTAAACTCATTCCCAGCTTGGGATCACAGAAGTCTCCAGGTCTTACTGACCGACTAACTCTTTAATCTCTGTTCATCTTCACTAATGGCAACTTTTTCTCTCCTATTCTCCTTTCTTCTATATATTTATTTATTTCTCTTCAGCTGCACACATTATTCATTTGAAATGTCATGTCTTTTACTCATTTCCTTTTTCACTGTGGAAATAACCGTGCTTTCCTTTGCTGATGCACGCTGACACAGTCCTACAACTATATCAATGATTAGATTTTCAACACTGAAATTTTAAATGGAAGTCCACATTAGGAATGTGAGTATATGTTTAGTCAATGTTAGGTTCAAAACAGGTAGGAAAATAAACTGTATGTATATAAGCTCCTCCCACTCTTACCCTTACCCAAAGTCACAATGTGCTTTATGAAGTTTCAGCATAGCCCGATTGTCAAATTGCAGGTTGATTCTACAAATCAATTTTGCTCAATTCAATCAAATCACTTGTAACAACATAGCGACCTCTGACAGACGCTAGTAAAATGTGTTTTGAAGTTTTTCCTTGCTTGTCCTCCCCATTTTGTGTGCTCTAAACATATACACAGTCAGAATTTATTTATCCAGTTAAGTACTCCCTCACTGGCAGTGGTACCTTTTATAGCACAAGCAAGGAAGTAGCAGTGAGGTTATAGTCAAGCAGCAAGTAAGGAAAGTAGAGAGAGACTGTACCTTACAGAGACCAAGATACTGATTTGTATGGTATGGGTGTTCAGATTAAGAACAAATGTCTCAAACCTTTTTCAGGTTCAGAATATAAAGGTGAGCACAATAAGCAACGATTATTACCATTTCTAACAGCTCTTGCTTCTTTAACCATTAGACTGGTGATATGCAGTGGTATATTGTTAAACCTTTTTTTCACAAAAAAAGAAATATGAGAGTTCTTAAAATGTTTAAAAATGAAGGAATTGCACTCTAATATTTTTTTTCTGTCAGTTCCAACTATAGTGGTGTCAGAGCTTTTAATGTTGTGTTGAATTATAGATATTCACAATTAAATTTTAAACCTGAAAACTACCAAACTTCTCATTGCTTTCAATATCAGGTTTCAAACTTGCATTTTTTAATGTTTAATTCAAACACAGTAATACACTGAATAACAGTTTTTACCCTGTTGCTATTAGGGCACTGAATGCCACCTAATCATATCCAATGCAGCAGTTCAATAGATGACATCTTGTGCAATAGTGTTGCATGTGTAACTAAGGTCTTATGTTGAATGTTCGTGTTCTACCTTATTTCTTCTTATCCTTTTGTAATTATATTTATTTATATTTTGACACCGCAGGGACTGCACCTAATTTTGTTGTATTTGTTACAATGACAAAGATATTCTGATTAAATATTTCAGATAATTCAAATTCTGACAAAATGTAATTAAGAATATCTCTAACTGAAAGCTCCATAAACATCAATGGAAAAACTTTTCTACATTCACTAGCCAAAATGTGTGTACAGACAACTGTAATTAGAAAATTGTAGACAACAAAAACATTAGTTACACAAGACTTGAAATGTCTGAAAAGGTGTGCAGTGTGCGTCATGTGAGCTGTTGCAATTTCAATGAAGTTGAAGAAATTATTGAAGGAATGTATATTGACAGGCTGCTTTGTGAAAACCAAGTTTTGCTACAAGCTTTGTGACACCATCTACAAATTACATTTTTTTCATCTTCTCAATTCTAGTATGATATTTGTTTTTTTAGGCCTGGGAAAATTAACATGCTGATGTTTTCGATTAATGTGACCCATTTAACGCATTAAAAAATAGTCGTATCCAGGGGCGACAATGTGGCAAACATCTCAGGCAGTGCTTTGTTCAGGGTGACATTTTCAAGTAATTTTTTTTTTATTTTTTATTATGAAACAATAATACAAAACAGAAAAATGTGTAGCTAAAGGATTACACACACATCCTGTATCCTATTTATACACTTAACTTTAAAAATGTTTTGAAATATATATATTTATTTCATAACATTTTTAAAGGTAGATGTGAACACCATTGCATATATTTGTATTTGCAAAGGGAGGCTCAACTAAGTATTGATGTCATATCTCTGTTGGGGTGCCCAAATTTAAGCATCTGTCTAATTTTGTTATGATGCATATTGCATATTGTTTGTTAATCTAATAAACAATGTCACTGCTGAAATACTACTGTTTCCATAAGGCATGTTATATATTAAAAGGAAGTATATATAAAGGTAAAGGTATAAGGTAAAATTCCATTAAAACGAATATTACAATGAAATTTTCATTACAACAAAGTATTTGTATGGTCCCGACAGTTTCCCCACAGCAAACAGAAAAGATATAGGTGGGTAATGCAAGGTACATTGTTACATAGCTTACTGTCAAATAATGCAAAGAGTACGTGACACGTGTTTCGCCCTTATTTGGGCTCATCAGGCGTACACACACATTAAAATTAATGTGAAAGAAGCTACTGAAATGATTGCAAACGCCTGGATGCTAGTTAAAGAAAGCACTATATTTTCGTTACAATGAAATAGTATCATGGTTTGAGCCTGTTTGGCTGAATTTGGGCCAGGACGGCTTGCCTTCATTGATGGAACAATGAATTCTGAATTATATCAGAGAATTCTATTAAAGGAAAATGTCAGGACATCTGTCCATGAAGTGAATCACAAGAGAAGGTGGGTCATGCAGCAAGACAATGACCCTAAGCACACAAGTCATTCTACCAAAGAATGGTTAAAGAAGAATAAAGTTAATGTTCTGGAATAGCCATTTAAAGTTCTGACCTTAATCCAATCGAAATGTTGTGGAAAGACCTAAAGCGAGCAGTTCATGTGAGGAAACCCACCAACATCCCAGAGTTGACTCTGTTCTGTACGGAGGAATGGGCTCAAATTCCTCCAAGCCAATGTGCAGGAATGATCAAAAGTTACCGGAAACGTTTAGTTGCAGCTATTGCTGCAAAGGGGTGGGGGGTTACACCAGATACTGAAAGCAAAGGTTCACATACTTTTGCCACTCACCAATATGTAATATTCGATCATTTGCCTTTATAAAAAAATGACAAAGCATAATATTTTTGTCTCATTTGTTTAACTGGTTTCTCTTCATCTACTTTTAGGACTTGAGTGAAAATCTGATGATGTTTTAGGTCACATTTATGCAGAAATATAGAAAATTCTAAAGGGTTCACAAACTTTCAAACACAACTGTGTGTGTGTATGTACAGTGGTACCTTGAGATAAGAGTGCCCCAACGTATGAGTTTTTTGAGATACAAGCCGTCATTAAGTTGATTTTTTGCCTTGAGTTACGAGCCAAAATTCGAAATACGAGCCATCAAAGAGCTTGTCGCCACACATTCCGAGGAACTGACAACCGAGGAATTGACGTAACTACAGATGCAGCAACATAGAGGTTCTGCAGGAGATCGGTATCACGGAGGTTATCTCTTAAAGTGAGATAAAGGAAGTGTTTGCAATGTGGGAAAAAGTTTCGAACTTTAAAGAAAAGAAACATCCTGAAAAAGTTGCAACTGATCACGCAGCTGCGCTATTTAATGACACTTGGCTATCTCATTTCAGAAACATTCTAAAGGGGAGGAGTAAACAAAGCTCTTTGGACAGGTTTCTATTGAAACGCCTTGAGAATGAAAGTGACGAAAGCGTGGCAAAAAAAAAAAAACTAGTGAAGAAGAAAATTAAATTAAGCAAAAGTGAAGTGAAAGAAAAAACATTACAATACGCTAATCGGCTTCGCCAACATCTGTTTATTTCTTTAGATTCTCTTTTATGTATTAGGTTTTATTTTGTTTGTATACAATATTTGTTCATTATAAATACATTTTTCTTATGTTGAAAACATTTAACAAAAAATTGGGGTGTTTTTTGGGGGCTGGCATTAATTAATCTCATTTCAATTAATTTCAATAAAGAAAACTGATTTGAGATACAAGCATTTTGACTTACGAGCTCAGTCACGGAATGAATTAAACTCGTATCTCAAGGTATCACTGTATGTATGCGTGTGTATGTACATACAGTACATATATACACTTAATACTACACACAAAATATAACTTCAAAGGAACTAACCGTATATTGTTTGCAGGAATGTAATAGATGCAAACATTTAACATTCCAGTTCATCATTCAGTTTTGGACTATTCTTTAGCTTCCCATTCACAATCAATTATTGAACTTGCTCGGAGTATGGGAATTACATATAACAAAACAGTAATCCTGCGAGTTGTAATTAAATTTCTGACAAAACTCTAATATAAATTCTTCTTTCCATAGTGACAACAATGAATACACTGCCTAGAAAATAGAATTCCTAATTTCACCTACAGTACAGCAGCTGCATATGTAATTAAGAAAATGGGGGGTAAAATTGATTTCAGTTGGTTGTGGGAGGGAGACACGATAGTGTAGAACCTATCAATGTCGATGAAAGCCTTTGAATTTTAGATATTTCAACCTTGAAAAAGTGCAATTATAATATTTAAAATGATTACTAAAAAAAATCAGTAATTATAGTTCAACTACTAATTTCATAATCCATTCCGTAGTTTAATACTGTTAATTATCAAGTGAATTTTAAATTACAAAGGAGTACCAAGAAGATTGTAGAGGTGGTGTGCTATAAATACAACTGTTGTAACAGTACAATTTGCAAAAAGTCACAAGTAAAAGCTTTCATGAGTGTTTGTGAAAATCTCTCACAAATCTCTTCATGATAGATAATACATTCTACTACATTTGCAAATTCCAGGAAACAGCTATAGCTTCACTAGACAAAAAAAATCTTTTTTTTGCAGTTATTTGTTATAAATTATTATTTTCAATTATTTTGCTTTAACACATTAGCTTGTTCTGTTTTGGCAATATAAACATCAATAAGTAAACAAATGTAAGTAATGACCTTACCCAAGGCAACTTAAGACATCTAGCTGCATACAAATTTTTTATATATGTATTTTTTAATACATGGAGCATAGCAGAATTAATTGAATTGACTCAGAGACAACAAAGTAAATCAGTGTCAGGAGCTGATCAAGCAACCTTATGATATAAAGTGAAATGCCCTCAACAATAGGGAAAACTGCTCTTTAACTCTTTCAGGGCGGATGTCGACTTTTGTCAAAAGGAAGGGTTGATGGTGGTAATCAGCTGTAAATGGTGACAAAACCCTCAGTTATGTTTTAGATGGACTCTCCTTGCTAGAAGAAAAGTATGCTTCATTGGTCTGACTGAGATTCCCTGCGCTCGTGTGAGTAGCAAGGAGCAAACAGCAGCAAAAATGGTATCGACATCGGGCGAGAGATCAACGCATATGCGTAAAGCAAAATGCTCCCGTTCTGCATGTTATCGCTGAATTGGACTTTGATTTGTCGGACTCTAAGTAATCGAAAACGAATGTGAGGAACCAGCAACAACTGATCGGTCTCAAGTTGATCAAACCCCAGCTGATCGAGGTGCTGAACGGGTGTATGTAGCTGACGCACCTACGTCAATATTCGCCTGGTAGGCCCGACCACTTACAATGACAAGAGGTACAAACCAGATTGCAATGCACTGTGACCGCAGTCTGGCACAAAAGATTGCATGGCAGCCAGCCTGCGCATTCCTGATGAACTGGTGGCCATAGCTTGCAGCAACACACATTTTATGTTGATTTCTGGGTAAAACTATTGCTTTTTGTGCTTTACAGTAAACGGTGTTATTTGGAAAAAAATATTCAGCCCTCAAAGGGTTAAAAATAATAAATAAACAAAACAGCACTAAGAGAACCTCTAAGTGATATATATTTTACAGCTCACTAGACTCATCTTTCAGTAGAAAAAGACTTCTATAGCTAAGCAGTGATGCATTTGACCCTTGCGACATACAAGCTGTGGTCAAGTATAAGATAATTAATATGTAAACAGACAAATCTGACTGTGAAAATCCATTCTAAGAAAATCAGCCTAAAAAAGTGGAGTTAATAGTGCAAGTTTTAAATGTCATCAAAATATGAATACATTTCTCAATATTAAATATTCAGAAATATTTTACACTCAAGAGGATCATAAATGATCATTCTTAAAAAAATGTTGAACATCCTATATTGTTTTTAGAATATTTTCACTTGTGCAGCATATAAACGTTATGTTTTTGTAGAATGGCTGACAATTTCAATCTATTCAGATTTTTCAATGCATGATTTGAATATGAAAATATGATTAGGTATGCTGAAACCACTTGTGCTGCAGTTCAGTTTAACTTTATCCAAAAACGTAATTAATTTTCACCCATTTCCTGCAGTTTCAGCGAGCTCTGCTATTAGGAGCAGAGAAGTAGGAACTTGCCTGGAACTGAGCAAATTAAGGTCTGTGAATTATAGTAGTATCTTTTTTTTTATTAAAGATTGCTAAAATTGACATTAGTAATCAATTACTACTGCTAACAGAATAGGCTTGTTTGCCTTTTTAATTGACTTCTTTTTAAGTTTCAGAACCCTGAATTGTTTCATTTTTCCTTAACCAAGAGCTATACAATAAACAGACACAAAGCTGGCATTCAACACAATGCATAAAGAATGCTTGTTGCTTTATAAACAAACATCGCTTCCAGTTATCATTACCATCATAAGAGTTTTTCAGACGTTGTTGCCATTTGTCTGTTTAATCATTTTTTTTACATGTTTGCCTTTGCGATTTTTGCCGATTTAAAAGGTTCTTGACTAGGATTTTCTTAGCTCAGTATTTTGATTCTTGCATCAGAATTTTCGTTGTTATTCTAGTTATGCATATTTATTTTGAAACATCTTCAACAATTTTTTTTTATAACGGCAATTGCCTTTTTCGACCACTTGTTGCCAGATAGCTTTGGAAGTTGTTAGAAGAGTCACGAACATCAAAACTCCGAAATTAATCACTCGACAGGTTAAAGGGTCACCTATTAGAGACCTTCCTCATCCAAGTTTGCAAACAGAAAACTACTTTTTGTATGTCAACTTTTGCCTCCCTAATTACTTCTAACTAAGTTGTACTTTTGACTCTAGCGTCTGTTCTCCCGATCGGTCTCATTAAAATCTTCCTGTGCTTCCTACAGCACAACAGCTGCTTACCACATCTCTTGAAATTTTTAATTGTGATGGTATGAACACCGTCTTGTACCCAGACATTGTTTCTGGCAATGAAAAGTTTTTACTGCTTCTTACTAGACTCATTCCAATAGAGTCATGTAATATAAAGAAATCGGAGTATTTTACTCCCACCTTGTTAAATTAACAAGTCATTTTGTGCTCCAATTTTATAATCAGCAAAATGCAATTCAGAGAGTGAATTACTTTTAAGACGCTCAGTATTCCATTTCCATTATAACTTAAAAATACAGGACACTTTTTTTCTTTAAATTCACTTTGTGCAGAATCAACTATCAAAAGTGCATGCAAACAGTAACAAAAGCAGGTACAAACAACAATGAATGCTAAAAAGCAGCAGATTTTTCTGTGCGACTTCTACCTACGCACGTATTACTAAATGCTAAAACTTTCCTTTAAAAACAATTTTTTTCATCTATTACCATGTTGCTAGTATGTTTTGAAAATCAAAATGCTGACTGGCGAATTATTCTACAATTGAACCCACACTCCACCTTCAAATCCATTCCACATATATTTAAGAGAAAAACTGACATCTGACTTAAATATTTACTGCCTACAGAAAGTGCTATCAAATTAATCTCAACAATAATTATACAGTATATTTGCAATGGATAGTTGTATTAAACCCCCTAGTTAGCTGGGATGGAGAAAGTAAAATATTGTAACATCTTTGTGAACTAATAGCTAATTCACTTCAATAGCATGTAAAAAATGAGAACTTGTCTCACTTTATCCTTTTTTTTCTTGGTGTGAAAGAATATTTCAGCAAGATATGCTTGTACCCTAATCTGCCAAGAAAGGTTCAGGCTCACCATGACTTGTAGATACACAGAATATAAAAGGGGGTGTGTTTGGGATTATGGTGGGTAATAGATTTTACTCTTTGGGAAAAACTATGTTACACCATATGAACCATTAACACAATCACTTGTCCAATTCCTTATTTGAGATTTTCTACGATGCGGTGTTCTTCCAAAGTAAACTCAGCCTTTTCTGTGTTACATTGCCTTCTATGGGAGTTTACCACATGCCCTTGGATTTTTTTCTGTGTAAAACCATGGCATGTTTATAAGATAAATATTGTAGATAGACTCTCTTTGTTACTAACTTCCCATGTGATTAAAGTAATGCAACTGAAACTTAAATACTGTACATGCAATATCTAATTAACGCTAAACTGAAATAAGCTAAAGTGATGTAAAAATAGCAGAAACAGAGTGGTCCCTAAAAAATGTCTGAGACTAGACTTCTAACAAAAGAAAAGTTTCTTTTAGGAAATAAGTGAATAAATGTAATAAAAAGTAATATATAGTCTCCAAAAAAAAGTTATGTGCTGAACCAAAAAAAAAAACACTTCTAAAATACTTCGCAAACCTCTGTTTTCTGGAGCATCCATAGCAGTTAAAATATTGGTGAAAGCCACCATTAACCTCATCAAAAACGCAGTCCTGAACTACCACACAAATAGTAATGTACAACAGAATTACCGTATATACTCACATATAAGTCAGGTCTTGAAACCCGAGAAATCAATCATAAAATTTAACCCCAACTTGCAAGCCCGTTCAAAAATGCGACAATTTCTTTTTTCTTCATCTTCTTGCCTCCTCCAATCTCGCATCAGTTTCTCAAACACGTCAATTTTGTTGCAGCAGCGCAGTTACCAATTTCTTTCACCACTTCAAAGACATTTAATGTAAAACCAACTTCATATTTTCTTCTGATCAAACGTTCAATCGTAGATAAGGGATGCTCTTACAAAAAAGATGTATGAGGGTGTGAGACACAAAAAAAAACCCAAACCAGTGCAAAAGTTGTTTCGGAATAGTTCGGATATCACTGTGTGGTCTGTAGGCGATAGAGGGGTTAGGAGCACGCACTGATACAGCACACTGCCGTACCCCACATAGGAAAAAAAAGCTGTGTGCTCCATGGTTACTCTCTCAGGTGGGCATTAGCATATCATAATCCCTGGTACCAATAGTGTGAGTTTTCCGCATTCGACTTATACAAGTGACATTATAAAATACCAGAAACTATACTGTAAATCAAGTCCCGACTTATCCGCAAGCACAAACTGGATCTTAATAAGATCTTGCTTTATTCAAAAAAAAAAAAATCACTGCTCTTCCAAAATAAAAAGTAACGTCACTTCTATGACATTTATGAATGAGACATCTTGAAATAACATAAGGTTTCATTTCAGCTAATACAGAAAAGGAATTAGGCGCAAGGACAGCTTTACACACATTATCACAATTGAGTATGCAAGGTATGCACTGGTAAAAATGCACAACTGTAAATGCTCATCGCCCCGAGAGGCATAACTATTGGTTTTTTTTTTTTGGTTTTTTTTTACATTTTCTTGGTTCAATTAGCATTCAAATGTTTTTTGTGAAGGCCAAAATATTAAAAGTGCCATTTGAAGTTTATATGTACTGTTTTTTTTTGTTGTGATTGCACTTAAATTATATTTTATCTAATTTTATTATACATCAGCTCCTTACAACTGGAAACATACAAATGGCTTTTTCATTGGGTAGAACTAATTTAGAGCAGGGGTCGCCAAGTCTGGTCCTGGAGAACCACCGTTGCTGCAGGATTTCATTCTATCCCTTTTTTTTTTTTTGTGCCGTTTGTGCTGCTAATTAAATTCTTGTGAATTCATTTTAATTGAATTGCTTTTTTTAACATTTGCTCCCCTGAATTTCTTCATTGTTCTTCTAAATTGCTTAATTTCTTTCCTTAAATGGCACCCAAAACAGAAATGAAATGTGAAGTGAGGTAACAGAAGGGCCTCAAACTCCAACCAATTTCACTCCAACCAGCTGCTTAATGAGGTGCCGATTCTTGTTGTTAATTAAACTAGTTCTTTAATTTCATGGCTTGTTGCTGCTCTTGTGGTGCATTAGCAAACATTTCTGAAATTGTTGATTTTCTCTTTCTATGAGCTCTGTTAAAATGTTTTGGGAACCTGAGCAGATCGGCATTCCCGAAATGTTCACTTTTCTTTATTTTCAGATATTGTATGATGGTCAGTTTGCTGGTCCTGTTTTGGCTCATTTTGTATCTCATTATTGTTTGACTGCTAATTAAGGAAAAAAACAATTAAGTAGTCTGAATCGAAAAGAAAAAGTCAATTAAAATGAATTCAAAAGCAGAAACAGGTCACTCATTAAGAAAAGGGTTAGAATGAAAACCTGCAGCCACGGTGGTCCTCCAGGACTGGACTTGGCGACCCCTGATCTACAGCACTAATATGACAGGTTTTATGAGTTTAGTGTTATGTTTAACGAAGCTCTGCTGGCCAAGTACTGATTTTCTGCTCTGTATGAGAAATTGCATCGTACTTGAAAGCTCCAAATGTGAGGCAATTATAGTGAAATGAGCACAGTTTAGTTTGGGCAAGTCATAATCAGCACATTTTAAATTTCTGATGGATATATACACCACATTTTCCTGCTTCTCCTACAACACATGATATCAGGAGTTGCTGATGTCAAAAGCACAAGATCCAAAAAAAAAAAAAATACAAAGGCAGCCAACGTGCAAAAGTTCGCTGACGACACTGCTATTGTGGGCTGCATCAGGAGTACAGAAAGTTAATCAAGGACTTTGTTAAATGGTGCGACTCAAACCACTTACACATTAACACCAGCAAGATCAAGGAACTGGTGGTGGATTTTAGGAGGCCCAGGCCCCTCATGGACCCTGTGATCATCAGAGGTGACTGTGCAGAGGGTGCAGACCTATAAATATCTGGGAGTGCAGCTGGATGACAAATTGGACTGGACTGCCAATACTGATGCTCTATGTAAGAAAGGTCAGAGCAGACTTTACTTTCTGAGAAGGTTGGCATCCTTCAACATCTGCAGTAAGATGCTGCAGATGTTCTACCAGACGGTTGTGGCGAGTGCTCTCTTCTACACGGTGGTGTGCTGGGGTGGCGGCATAAAGATGAAAGACGCCCGACGCCTGGACAAACTTGTTAAGAAGGCAGGCTCTATTGTAGGAATAAAGTTGGACAGTTTAACATCTGTGGCAGAGCGACGGGCACTAAGCAAACTCCTGTCAATCATGAAGAATCCATTGCATCCACTTAACAGGATCATCTCCAGGCAGAGGAGTAGCTTCAGTGACAGACTTTTGTCACTGTCCTGTTCCACAAACAGACTGAGGAGATCGTTCCTCCCCCACACTATGCGACTCTTCAATTCCACCCGGGGGAGTAAATGCGAACATTAATTTTATTTTAATTCTTTTCGTTTTTTATTATTATTTAATTTAATATTGTTTCTTTGTATCAGTATACTGCTGCTGGATTATGTGAATTTCCCCTTGGGATTAATAAAGTATCTATCTATCTATCTATCATCATTTTACAATTAATTTGAATGTTCTGAAGCAATTCAAAGAGGAGAGGGTGTGATTTAGGACTGAAAAAAATCTTCCAACATAATAAAGAAAGGAAAAAAGTTACTAAAAATTAGTTAACAGCACACAAGAACACAGCAATATCGAAATGTTTCCACTTTTGCTGACTCATGGTTGATTTAAGATATTATCAAGGCATCACAAATTGTAGATCATAAAGTAGATTAAAAAAAAAAAAAAGTACCAAAGGTTTTCACATTTTAAATGAGTCAGATGTTTTTGTAAGAATTATGAATCCTTCCAGCATCAGGCCCAATACAGAAACCATCTCGTAGAAGGTGAACTCATCATTACTAATTAGCCTAAAATACATTTCATTTGGATTAAATAAAAAAAAAATGCATAAGAACTCAAAATTAAAAACATAAATCCACAAGCTACATTTCTTATTCATTATGGAAATTTAGCAAGGATGATGTAGAATCTTGCTATGTAGCTTGTGGATTTATATATTTAATCTACTCAAAAATGTTTAAAATTGTCATTAAAGGATTTTATTCATAAGTATTACAAACCCCAAAAAAGTTAACATGATGGTGGTTCAATTTCCATTATGAGGAGGCACACTTTTTTTTTTATTGTTAAATTAGCATTTTCTCATTAAATGTATCCACAATAAACACAGCCCTTGCACCAGTAACTGATCACTGAAGAATTACACAGCTACAAGGACTAAAAGGAGAGGGGGGAAAAAAAAAAAAAAAAAAAAAAAGGAAGCAATTTTGCTATCCAAATAGTTTTGGCGAAAAGAAAAATTTCTCCTAGCCTCCTGCAAAGCTCAAGGTATACTGCAAAGGCATCTAATCTTTTTAA